>NW_028227336.1:0-97859 GCF_978045245.1 Mus caroli | reverse complement strand
ATTCTGGGTCCTAGTCCATGATTTTCTCATTTTTCGACTTTTTCAGGGTTTCTCACCATATTCCAACTCCTACAGTGTGATTTTCTCATTCTTCGACTTTTTCAGGGTTTCTCACCATATTGCAGGTCCTACAAGTGTGAATTTCTTATTTTTGGACTTTTTCAGGGTTTCTCACCATATTCAAGCTCCTACAGTGTGTTTTTGTCATTTTTTTGTCTTTTTCACAGATTCTCATCTTATTCCAAGTCCTATATTGTGATTTTCTCATTTTTGACTTTTTCAGGGTTTCTCACCATATTACAGGTACTACAAGTTTGATTTTCTTATTTTTCGATATTTCAGGGTTTCTCACCATATTCCAGGTCCTACAGTGCGATTTTCTCATTTTAAGACTTTTTCAGGATTTCTCACCATATTCCAAATCCTACAGGGTGATTTTCTCATTTTTTGACTTTTTCAGAGTTTCTCACCATATTCCATGTAGTACAGTGTGATTTTTCTCATTTTTTGACTTTTTCAGGGTTTCTCACCATATTCCAAGTCCTACAGTGTGATTTTCTCATTTTTGGACTTTTTCAGGTTTTCTCATCATATTCCAAGTCCTAGAGTGTGATTTTTCTCCTTTTTTGACTTTTTCATGTTTTCTCACCATATTCCAGGTCCTACAGTGTGATTTTTCTCTTTTTTTGACTTTTCAGGGTTTCTCACCATATTCCAGCTCCTACAGTGTGATTTTCTCATTTTTAGATTTTTTTCAGGTTTTCTCATCATATTCCAAGTCCTACAGTGTGATTTTCTCATTTTTTGACTTTTTCAGAATTTCTCACACTATTGCAGGTCCTACAGTATGATTTTCTCATTTTTCGACTTTTTCAGGTTTTCTCACCATATTGCAGCTACTACAAGTTTGTAATTTTTCGACTCTTTCAGGGTTTCTCACCATATTCCAAGTCCTACTGTGTGATTTTCTCATTTTTAGACTTTTTCAGTGTTTTCTCACAATATTCCAGGTACTACAGTGTGATTTTCTCATTTTTTGTCTTTTTCAGGTTTTCTCATCATATTCCAAATCCTACAGTGTGATTTTCTCTTTTTCCGACTTTTAAAGGGTTTCTTACCATATTCCATGTCCTAGTCTGTAATTGTCTCATTTTCGACTTTTTCAGGGTTTCTCACCATATTGTAGGTCCTACTTGTGTGATTTTCTTATTCTTTGACTTTTTCAGGTTTTCTCACCACATTCCAACTCCTACAGTATATTTTTCTCATTTTTGACTTTTTCATGGTTTCTCATCATATTCCAAATCCTACAGTGTGATTTTTTTCATTTTCGACTTTTTCAGGGTTTCTCAACTTATTGCAGGTACTTCAAGTTTGATTTTCTTATATTTCGACTCTTTCATGGTTTCTCTCCATATTTCAGGTCCTACTGTGTGATTTTCTCATTTTTTGAATTTTTCAGTGTTTCTCACCATATTCCAGGTCCTACAGTGTGTTTTTCTCATTTTTCGACTTTTTCAGGGTTTCTCACCATATTGGAGGTCCTACAATTGTGATTTTCTAATTTTTTAACCTTTTCAGGGATTCTCTCCATATTCCAGCTCCTACAGTGTATTTTTCTCATTTTTTTTACTTTTTCACGGTTTCTCATCATATTCGAAGTCCTACAGTGTGATTTTCTCATTTTTCGACTTTTTCAGGGTTTCTCACCATATTTCAGGTACTACAAGTTTTATCTTATTTTTAGACTTTTTCAGTGTTTCTCACCATATTCCAGGTACTACAGTGTGATTTTTCTCATTTTTTGACTTTTTCAGGGTTTCTCACCATATTCCAGGTCCTACAGCGTGATTTTTTTCTTTTTTTGACTTTTCAGGGTTTCTCACCATATTCCAGCTCCTACAGTGTGATTTTCTCATTTTTAGATTTTTTCAGGTTTTCTCATCATATTCCAAGTCCTACAGTGTGATTTTCTCATTTTTTGACTTTTTCAGAATTTCTCACCTATTGCAGGTCCTACAGTATGATTTTCTCATTTTTCAACTTTTTCAGGTTTTCTCACCATATTGCAGGTACTACAAGTTTGATTTTCTTATTTATCGACTGTTTCAGGATTTCTCACCATATTCCAAGTCCTACTGTGTGATTTTCTCATTTTTAGGCTTTTTCAGTGTTTTCTCACAATATTCCAGGTACTACAGTGTGATTTTCTCATTTTTTGACTTTTTCAGGTTTTCTCATCATATTCCAAATCCTACAGTGTGATTTTCTCTTTTTCCGACTTTTAAAGGGTTTCTTACCATATTCCATGTCCTAGTCTGTAATTGTCTCATTTTTCGACTTTTTCAGGGTTTCTCACCATATTGGAGGTCCTACTTGTGTGATTTTCTTATTCTTTGACTTTTTCAGGTTTTCTCACCACATTCCAACTCCTACAGTATATTTTTCTCATTTTTGACTTTTCATGGTTTCTCATCATATTCCAAATCCTACAGTGTGATTTTTTCATTTTTCAACTTTTTCAGGGTTTCTCACCATATTGCAGGTACTTCAAGTTTGATTTTCTTATATTTCGACTGTTTCACGGTTTCTCTCCATATTTCAGGTCCTACTGTGTGATTTTCTCATTTTTTGAATTTTTCAGTGTTTCTCACCATATTCCAGGTCCTACAGTGTGTTTTTCTCATTTTTTGACTTTTTCAGGGTTTCTCACCATATTGGAGGTCCTACAATTGTGATTTTCTAATTTTTTAACCTTTTCAGGGTTTCTCTCCATATTCCAGTTCCTACAGTGTATTTTTCTTATTTTTTTAACTTTTTCACGGTTTCTCATCATATTCGAAGTCCTACAGTGTGATTTTCTCATTTTTCGACTTTTTCAGGGTTTCTCACCATATTTCAGGTACTACAAGTTTTATCTTATTTTTAGAATTTTTCAGTGTTTCTCACCATACTCCAGGTACTACAGTGTGATTTTCTCATTTTTTGACTTTTTCAGGGTTTCTCATCGTATTCAAAGTCCTAGAGTGTGATTTTCGCATTTTTCAAAATTTTCAGTGATTCTCAGCATATTCCAGTTCCTACAATTTGATTTTCTAATTTTTTGACTTTTTCAGGGTTTCTCACCATATTTCAGGTACTACAAGTTTTATCTTATTTTTAGACTTTTTCAGTGTTTCTCACCATATTCCATGTACTACAGTGTGATTTTCTCATTTTTTGTCTTTTTCAGGGTTTCTCACCATATTCCAAGTCCTACAGTGTGATATTCTCATTTTTCGACTTTTTCAGTGTTTCTCACCATATTGCAATATACTACAAGTTTTATTTTCTTATTTTTGGACTGTTTCAGGGTTTCTCACCATATTCCAGGTCCTACAGTGTGATATTCTCATTTTTCGACTTTTTCAGTGTTTGTCACCATATTGCATGTACTACAAGTTTTATTTTCTTATTTTTGGACTGTTTCAGGGTTTCTCACCATATTCCAGGTCCTACAGTGTGATTTTCTCATTTTAATACTTTTTTAGTGTTTCTCACCATATACCAGGTACTACAGTGTGATTTTCTCATTTTTTGAATTTTTCAGGGTTTCTCATCATATTCCAAGTCCTACAGTGTGATTTTCTCATTTTAAGACTTTTTCAGGGTCTCTCACCATATTGCAAGTCCTAAAAGCCCTACAAGTTTGTATTTCTTTCTTTTTTTTTTTTTTTGGCTTTTTCAGGACTTCTCAACATATTCCAGCTCCTACAGTGTCATTTTCTCATTTTTCGACATTTTCAGGGTTTCTTACCATATTCCAGGTCCTACAGTGTGATTTTCTCATTTTAAGACTTTTTCTGTGTTTCTCATCATATTCTGGGTCCTAGTCCATGATTTTCTCATTTTTCGACTTTTTCAGGGTTTCTCACCATATTCCAACTCCTACAGTGTGATTTTCTCATTCTTCGACTTTTTCAGGGTTTCTCACCATATTGCAGGTCCTACAAGTGTGAATTTCTTATTTTTGGACTTTTTCAGGGTTTCTCACCATATTCAAGCTCCTACAGTGTGTTTTTGTCATTTTTTTGTCTTTTTCACAGATTCTCATCTTATTCCAAGTCCTATATTGTGATTTTCTCATTTTTTGACTTTTTCAGGGTTTCTCACCATATTACAGGTACTACAAGTTTGATTTTCTTATTTTTCGATATTTCAGGGTTTCTCACCATATTCCAGGTCTTACAGTGCGATTTTCTCATTTTAAGACTTTTTCAGGGTTTCTCAACATATTCCAACTCCTTCAGTGTATTTTTCTCATTTTTCGACTTTTTTAGGGTTTCTCATCTTATTCCAAGTCCTACAGTGTGATTTTCTCATTTTAAGACTTTTTCAGGGTTTTTCAACATATTGGAGGTTCTACAAGTGTGATTTTCTTATTTTTCGACTTTTTCAGGGTTTACTCACCATATTCCAGCTTCTACAGTGTATTTTTCTCATTTTTTGACTTTTTCAGTGTTTCTCATCATATTCTAAATCTTACAGTGTGATTTTCTCATTTTTGGAATTTTTCAGGGTTTCTCACCATATTGCAGGGACTACAAGTTTGATTTTCTTATTTTTCGACTGTTTCAGTGTTTCTCACCATATTGCAGGTCCAACTGTGTGATTTTCTCATTTTGAGACTTTTTCCATGTTTCTCACCATATTCCAGCTACTACAGTCTGATTTTCTCATTTTTGACTTTTTCAGGTTTCTCATCATATTCCAAGTCCTAGAGTGTGATTTTTCCAATTTTTCGCCTTTTTCAGAGTTTCTCACCATATTCCAGGTTCCACAGTGTGATTTTCTCATTTTTTGACTTTTTCAGGATTGCTCACCATATTCCATCTTCTACATTGTGATTTTCTCATTTTTCAACTTTTTCAGGGTTTCTCATCTTAATCCAAGTCCTACAGTGAAATTTTCTCATTTTTTGACATTTTCAGGGTGTCTCATCTTATTCCAAGTCCTACAGTGTGATTTTCTCATTTTTCAACTTTTTCAGGGTTTCTCACCATATTGCAGGTCCTACACGTGTGAATTTCTTATTTTTGGACTTTTTCAGGGTTTCTCACCATATTCCAGGTACTACAGTGTGATTTTCTCATTTAAGGACTTTTTCAGGGTCTCTCACCATATTGCATGTCCTACAAGTGTGTATATCTTATTTTTCTACTTTTTAACGGTTTCTCTCCATATTCCATCTCCTACCGTGTACTTTTGTCATTTTTTGTCTTTTTCACGGTTTCTCATTTTATTCCAAGTCCTACAGTGTGATTTTCTCATTTTTTGACTTTTTCAGGGTTTCTCACCATATTGCAGGTCCTACAAGTGTGAATTTCTTATTTTTCGACATTTTCAGAGTTTCTCACCATATTCCAGGTCCTACAGTGTGATTTTCTCATTTTAAGACTTTTTCAGTGTTTCTCACCATATTCCAAGTACTACTGCGTGATTTTCTCATTTTTCGACTTTTTCAGGGTTTCTCACCATATTCCAGGCTACTGCGTGATTTTCTCATGTTTTCGACTTATTCAGAGTTTCTCACCATATTCTAGGTCCTACTGTGTGATTTTCTCATTTTAATACTTTTTTACCATATTCCAGGTACTACAGTGTGATTTTCTCATTTTTTTACTTTTTCAGGATTTCTCATCACATTCCAAGTCCTAGAGTGTGATTTTTGCTTTTTTTGAATTTTTCAGGGTTTCTCAACATATTCCAGGTCCTACAGTTTGTTATTCTCACTTTTCGTCTTTTTCAGGGTTTCTCACTAGCTTCCAAGTCCTACTGCCTGATTTTTTCATTTTCCGACTTCTTTCAGGGTTTCTCACCATATTCTGGGTCCTACTGCATGAATTTCTCATGTTTTGACTTTTTCAGGGTTTCTCATCATATTCCAAGTCCTAGTGTGTGATATTCTCATTTTTTGACTTTTTCACTGTTTCTCACCATATTCCAGGTCCTACAGTGCGATTTTCTCTTTTTTTAAAATTTTCGGGGTTTCTTACTTATTCCAGGTTCTACATTGTCATTTTCTCATTTTTTGAATATTTCAGGTTTTCTCAACATATTCCAGGTCCTACACTGTCATTTTCTAATTTGCGACTTTTTCAGAGTTTCTCACCATATTCCATGTACTACAGTGTGATTTTTCTCATTTTTTGACTTTTTCAGGGTTTCTCACCATATTCCAAGTCCTACAGTGTGATTTTCTCTTTTTCCGACTTTTAAAGGTTTTTTTACCATATTCCATGTCCTAGTCTGTAATTTTCTCATTTTTCGACTTTTTCAGGATTTCTCACCATATTGGAGGTCCTACTTGTGTGATTTTCTTATTCTTCGACTTTTTCAGGTTTTCTCACCACATTCCAACTCCTACAGTATATTTTTCTCATTTTTGACTTTTTCATGGTTTCTCATCATATTCCAAATCCTACAGTGTGATTTTTTCATTTTTCGACTTTTTCAGGGTTTCTCACCATATTGCAGGTACTTCAAGTTTGATTTTCTTATATTTCGACTGTTTCACGGTTTCTCACCATATTTAGGTCCTACTGTGTGATTTTCTCATTTTTTGAATTTTTCAGTGTTTCTCACCATATTCCAGGTCCTACAGTGTGGTTTTCTCATTTTTCGACTTTTTCAGGGTTTCTCACCATATTGGAGGTCCTACAATTGTGATATTCTAATTTTTTAACCTTTTCAGGGTTTCTCTCCATATTCCAGCTCCTACAGTGTATTTTTCTCATTTTTTTACTTTTTCACAGTTTCTCATCATATTCGAAGTCCTACAGTGTGATTTTCTCATTTTTCGACTTTTTTAGGGTTCCTCACCATATTTCAGGTACTACAAGTTTTATCTTATTTTTAGACTTTTTCAGTGTTTCTCACCATATTCCAGGTACTACAGTGTGATTTTCTCATTTTTTGACTTTTTCAGGGTTTCTCATCGTATTCCAAGTCCTAGAGTGTGATTTTCGCATTTTTCGAATTTTTCAGGGATTCTCAGCATATTCCAGTTCCTACAATTTGATTTTCTAATTTTTTGACTTTTTCAGGGTTTCTCATCATATTTCAGGTACTACAAGTTTTATCTTATTTTTAGACTTTTTCAGTGTTTCTCACCATATTCTAGGTACTACAGTGTGATTTTCTCATTTTTCGACTTTTTCAGGGTTTCTCACCATATTCCAAGTCCTACAGTGTGATTTTCTCATTTTTAGACTTTTTCTGGGTTTCTCATCATATTCCAAGTCCTAGAGTGTGATATTCTCATTTTTCGACTTTTTCAGTGTTTCTCACCATATTGCATGTACTACAAGTTTTATTTTCTTATTTTTGAACTGTTTCAGGGTTTCTCACCATATTCCAGGTCCTACTGTGTGATTTTCTCATTTTAATACTTTTTTAGTGTTTCTCACCATATACCAGGTACTACAGTTTGATTTTCTAATTTTTCGACTTTTTCAGGGTTTCTCACCATATCCCAAGTCCTACAGTGTGATTTTCTCATTTTAAGACTTTTTCAGGGTCTCTCACCATATTGCAAGTCCTACAAGTGTGTATTTCTTTTTTTTTTGATTTTTTCATGACTTCTCACCATATTCCAGCTCCTACAGTGTCATTTTCTCATTTTTCGACATTTTCAGGGTTTCTTACCATATTCCAGGTCCTACAGTGTGATTTTCTCATTTTAAGACTTTTTCTGTGTTTCTCATCATATTCTGGGTCCTAGTGCATGATTTTCTCATTTTTCGACTTTTTGAGGGTTTCTCACCATATTCCAAGTCCTACAGTGTGATTTTCTCATTTTTTGAATTTTTCAGGGTTTCTCATCATATTCCAAATCCTAGAGTGTGATATTCTCATTTTTCGACATTTTCAGTGTTTGTCACCATATTGCATGTACTACAAGTTTGATTTTCTTATATTTCGACTGTTTCAGGGTTTCTCACCACATTCCAGGTCCTACTGGGTGATTTTCTCATTTTAATACTTTTTTAGTGTTTCTCACCATATTCCAGGTACTACAGTGTGATTTTTTCATTTTTTGACTTTTTCACGGTTTCTCATCATATTCCAAGTCCTAGAGTGTGATTTTTGCCTTTTTCGTATTTTTCAGGGTTTCTCAACATATTCCAGGTCCTACAGTTTGATTTTCTCATTTTTCGACTTTTTCAGGGTTTCTCACCAGCTTCCAGGTCCTACTGCGTGATTTTCTCATTTTTCGACTTTTTTCTGGATTTCTCACCATATTCTGGGTCCTACTACATGATTTTCTCATTTTTCGATGTTTCAGGGTTTCTCACCATATTCCAGTCCTAGAGTGTGATTTTCTCATTTTTTAACTTTTTCAGGGTTTCTTACGGTATTCCAGGTTCTACATTGTCATTTTCTCATTTTTCGAATATTTCAGGTTTTCTCAACATATTCCAGGCCCTACACTGTCATTTTATAATTTGCGACTTTTTCAGAGTTTCTACCCATATTCCATGTACTACAGTGTGATTTTTCTCATTTTTTGACCTTTTCAGAGTTTCTCACCATATTCCAGGTCCTAAGGTGTGATTTTCTCATTTTAAGACTTTTTCAGTATATTTCACCATATTCCAAGTACTACAGTGTGATTTTCTATTTTAAGACTTTTTCAGTGTTTCTCACCAAATCCCAGGTCCTACTGCGTGATTTTCTCATTTTTCGACTTTTTCAGGGTTTCTCACCATATTCCAAGTCCTACAGTGTGATTTTCTCATTTTTCGAATTTTTCAGGGTTTCTCACCATATTCCAGATCCTACAGATTGATTTTCTCATTTTTCGACTTTTTCAGGGTTTCTCACCAGCTTCCAGGTCCTACTGCGTGATTTTCTTATTTTTTGACTTTTTTTTCAGGGTTTCTCTCCATATTCTGGGTCCTACTGCATGATTTTCTCATTTTTCAACATTTTCAGGGTTTCTCACCATATTCCAAATCCTAGAGTGTGATATTCTCATTTAAGACTTTTTCAGTGTTTCTCACCATATTCCAGGTACTCCTGCATGCTTTTCTCATTTTTCGACTTTTTCAGGGTTTCTCACCATATTCCAAATCCTACAGTGTGATTTTTCATTTTTTGACTTTTTCAGGGTTACTCATATTATTCCAAGCCACACCCATCTTTAAATTTTTAGAAGAAAATGTGAGGCTGTGTTTATATACATCATATGCAGATCGTAAGAGGGATTTAGATTCTCCAGAATCTGACACCCTCTTCTGGAGTGTCTAAAGATAGCTACAGTGTACTTATATCTAATAAATAAATAAATAAATAAATAAATAAATAAATAAATAAATAAATATATAAATAAACATTTTTTTAAAAAGGATAAGAAAGAAAGAAAGACCAGGCAGGCCTGCCATCCTTATCTCTGTCTGTCTGTCTGTCTGTCTGTCTGTCTGATACCCTGGAACTGGAGAAGGGCCACCATATAGTTGCTGGTAGTTGATCCCAGATTCTCTAGAAGAGGAGACAATGCTGTTAATTGTTTTGTTATGTTTTTCACTGTTTTTTTTTTATTACATATTTTCCTCAATTACATTTCCAATGCTATCCCAAAAGTCCCCCATACCTCCCCCCACTTCCCGACCCTCCCATTCTTCTCAGTGGCCCCACACATCTTTAAATTTTTAGAAGTATACGTGAGTCTGTGTTTATATATATAATATGCAGGCCAAAAGAGGGATTTAGATTCTCCAGAATCTGACACCGTCTTCTGGAGTGTCTGAAGACAGCTACAGTGTACTTATATCTAATAAATACATAAATAAATAAATAAGCAAACATTTTTTCAAAAGGATAAGAAAGAAAGAAAGACCAGGCAAGCCTGCCATCCTTATCTCTGTCTGTCTGTCTGACAGTCTGTCTGATCCCCTGGAACTGGAGGTGGGCCACTATATAGTTGCTGATAGTTGATACCAGGTTCTCTGGAAGTGGAGACAGTGATGGTAATTGTTGAGCCCTTTCAGTGGTCCCACCAATCTTTAAATTTTTAGAAGTATATGTGAGGCTGTGTTTATGTACATCATGTGCAGACCATAAGAGGGATTTAGATTCTCCAGAATCTGAAACCCTCTTCTGGAGTGTCTGAAGGCAGCTACAGTGTACTTATATCTAATAAATACATAAATAAATAAATAAATAAATAAATAAATAAATAAATAAATAAACATTTTTTTTAAAGGATAAGAAATAAAGAAAGTCCAGGCAGGCCTGGCATCCTTATCTCTGTCTGTCTGTCTGTCTGTCTTTCTGATCCACTGGAACTGGAGATGGGCCACAATATAGTTGCTGGTAGTTGATCCCAGGTTCTCTGGAAGAGGAGACAATGCTGTTAATGTTTGAGCCCTTTCAGTGGCCCCACACATCTTTAAATTTTTGGAAGTAAATGTGAGTCTATGTTTATGTACATCATATGCACACCATAAGAGGGATTTAGATTATCCAGAATCTGACACCCTCTCCTGGAGTGTCTGAAGACCGCTAAAGTGTACTTATATTTAATAAATACATAAATAAATAAATAAACATTTTTAAAAAGGATGAGAAAGAAAAAAAACCAGGCAGGCCTGCCACCCTTGTCTGTCTGTCTGTCTGTCTTTCTGTCTGATACCTTAGAACTGGAGATGAGCCACCATATATTTGCTGGTAGTTGATCCCAGGTTGTCTGGAAGAGGAGATAATGCTGTTAATTGTTGAGCCCTTTCAGTGACCCCATACATCTTTAAATTTTTGAAGTATATGTGAGGCTGTGTTTATGTACATCATATACAGACCATAAGAGGGATTTAGATTCTCCAGAATCTGACACCATCTTCTGGAGTGTCTGAAGACAGACACAGTGTACTTATATCTAATAAATAAATAAATAAATAAATAAATAAATAAATAAATAAATATAGGCCTGCCTTCGTTATCTCTGTCTCTCTGTCTGTCTGTCTGTCTATCTGTCTGATACCGTGGAACTGGAGATGGGCCACCATATAGGTGCTGGAAGTTGAACCCAGGTTCTCTGGAAGAGGAGACAATGCGGTTAATTGTTGAGCCCTTTCAGTGGCTACACCCATCTGTAAATTTTTAGAAGTATATGTGAGGCTGTGTTTATGTACATCATATGCAGACCATAAGAGGGATTTAGATTCTCCAGAATCTGACACCCTCTTCTGGAGTGTCTGAAGATAGCTACAGTGTACTTTTATCTAATAAATACATAAATAAGTAAATAAACATTTCTTAAAAAGGATAAGAAAGAAAGACCAGGCAGGCCTGCCATCGTTATCTCTATATGTCTGTCTGTCTGTCTCTCTGTCTGATCCTCTGGAACTGGAGATGGGCCACCATATAGTTGCTGGTAGTTGATCCCAGGTTCTCTGGAAGAGGAGACAATGCTGTTAATGGTTGAGCCCATACAGTGGCCCCACACATCTTTAATTTTTGGAAGTAAATGTGAGTCTGTGTTTATGTACATCATATTCAGACCATAAGAGAGATTTAGATTCTCCAGAATCTGACACCTTCTTCCTGATGTCTGAAGACAGCTACAGTGTACTTATATCTAATAAATACATAAATAAATAAATAAACATTTCTTAAAAAGGATAAGAAAGAAAGAAAGACGAAGCAGGCCTGCCATCCTTATCTCTATCTGTCTGTATGTCTGTCTCTCTGTCTGATCCCCTGGAACTGGAGATGGGCCACCATATAGTTGCTGGTAGTTGATCTCAGGTTCTCTGGAAGTGGAGACAATGCTGTTAATTTTTGAGCCGTTCAGTGGCAACACCCATCTTTAATTTTTAGAAGTAAATGTGAGGCTGTGTTTATGTACATCATATGCAGACAATAAGAGGGATTTAGATTCTCCAGAATCTGACACTCTCTTCTGGAGTGTCTGAAGACAGCTACAGTGTACTTATATCTAATAAATACATAAATAAATAAATAAATAAGCATTATTAAAAAGGATAAGAAAAAAAGAAAGACCAGGAAGGCCTGCCATCCTTATCTCTGTCTGTCTGTCTGTCTGTCTGATACCCTGGAACTGGAGTGGGCCACCATATAGTTGCTGGTAGTTGATCCCAGATTCTCTGCAAGAGGAGACAAGGCTGTAAATTTTTGAGCCCTTTCAGTGGCACCACCCACTTTAAATTTTTAGAAGTATTTGTGAGGCTGTGTTTATGTACATCATATGCAGACCATAAGAGGGATTTACATTCTCCAGAATCTGATCCCTCTTCTGGAGTGTCTGAAGACAGCTACAGTGTACTTATATCTAATAAATACATAAATAAATAAATAAACATGTTTTAAAAAGGATAAGAAAGAAAGAAAAACCAGGCAGGTCTGCCATCCTTGTCTGTTTGTCTGTCTGTCTGTCTGATCCCCTGAAACTGGAGATGGGCCACCATATTTTTGCTGGTACTTGATCGCAGGTTCTCTGGAAGAGGAGACAATGCTGTTAATTGTTGAGCCCTTACAGTGGCCCCACCCATCTTTAAATTTTTAGAAGTATATGTGAGGCTGTGTTTATGTACATCATATGCAGACCATAAGAGGGATTTAGATTCTCCAGAATCTGACACACTCTTCTGGAGTGTCTGAAGACAGCTACAATGTACTTATATCTAATAAATACATAAATAAAGAAATAAACATGTTTTAAAAAGGATAAGTAAGAAAGAAAGACCAGGCAGGCCTGCCATCCTTATCTCTGTCTGTCTGTCTGTCTGTCTGATCCCCAGGAACTGGAGATGGGCTACCTTATAGTTGCTGGTAGTTGATCCCAGGTTCTCTGGAAGAGGAGACAATGCTGTTAATTGTTGAGCCCTTTCAGTGGCCCCACCCATCTTTAAATTTTTAGAAGTATATGTGAGGCTGTGTTTTTGTACATCATATGCAGACCATAAGAGGGATTTAGATTCTCCAGAATCTGACACACTCTTCTGGAGTGTCTGAAGACAGCTACAGTGTACTTATATCTAATAAATACATAAATAAATAAATAAATAAATAAATAAATAAATAAACATTTTTTAAAAGGGATAAAGAAGAAAGAAAAACCAGGCAGGCCTTCCATCCTTGTCTGTCTTTCTCTCTGTCTGTCTGTCTTGCCTAGCCCCTTGCGTAGCCTAGCCTAGCCCCTTGCCTTGCCTAGCCTAGCCCAGCCCTGCCTTGCCTAGCCCTGCCTATCCCTGTCTTTAACCAGGCTGGCCTCGAACTCAGAAACTGACTGCTTCTGCCTCCAGAGTGCTCTCATTAAGAGCTCAAGCCACCACTGACTGTTGGGTTTTCTAAGTCTTACATAGGTATGGTCTGTTTCTCAGCTGTGAAACCCTAATTAACACATGTAGTCTGTCCTAGGTCAGCCATAGCTACAGACTGAGGCCTTTTCTAAAACAAAACAAAAGAAAACAAAAAATAGAAATAATAAAATAAATAAATTAAGCAACCACATGATAACTTTTCTTTCTTTCAATGATACTCAGAGCTTGAAGCAGTTCACCCATGAGACCTCAGCTCCGGACATTGAGGCTGTTTCCCTAACAAGTATTATGGCTGAACCTGAGGGGTTCTACTGCTGATTTGTGTCCCCCTCTTTAAAAAAATAGTTGTTTTCAAAGGCTGCAGGTTCTTAGCCCTGTTCCTTGTTACAGTTGAGTCACAGCCCTGAAAGTTCAGTGGTAGTTAAAGGCACTGAGAAGGGCTTCCTCTAGACATCAAAGACCAAATCTTTGTTATTAAAAAGTTAATCTGGATTGCCCCACCCCCTGGCATCCTTAGAATTCCTAGAAAGGAAGGCAGGGACCTGGGCAGAAGGGTGCAAGTCTACTGCTGTTTGTAAGTGGTAACAGAAAGCTTTCTCTTTTTGGTACCCTACCCCAAGTTACACTGTCACTTCTTTTTCCTAGTTTTATTTTTGTCGGTTTGTATTCTCAACATAGACCCTTTTCCTTCCTAACCTTGGCTGTCCTGAACCTTACTGTCCTTGAACTCAGTGATTTGCCTGTCTTGCTGGGATGAAACTGTGAGCTACCATCCAGAAGGAAGCACCCTGCTGAGGTTAGATTGGGGTCTCTTCCATTTTCCTCATTGAACATGCATATGGCAGGCCTGTTCTTTCTTTTTTACTTTTCTTTTTCTTTTTAAAGATTTATATATTTATTATATTTAAGTATGCTGTAGCTATCTTCAGACAGTCCAGAAGAGGGTGTCAGATTCTGAAGAATCTAAATCATTCTTATTGTCTGCATATGATGTATATAAACACAGCCTCACATATACTCAAAAAAAAAAGAAAGAAAGATGTGGCTACAGAGAGGGCTCAACAATTAAGAGCATTGTCTCCTCTTCCAGAGAACCTGGGCTCAATTACCAGTATTATATATGGTGGCCCATCTCCAGTTCCAGGGGATCTAATACTCTGTTCTGGAGTCTGTGGGCACAGCATACACATGCAAAACATTCTTACACAATCATTGAGAGAGGAGAGAGAGGGGTTGAGAGAGAGGGGAGGTAATCATACCTCCTGACGAGTTTGAAGACCTGAGCTTCATCACTCACACAAATAAATAAATGCAAAATATTTTTAAAAAATAAACTCTGCCATTGCCCTTTAAAAATTCCTAGAAAACAAGTTTTATAAGCAACAGTTATATTTACTATATCTAAAGTACAGTCATGAGCATATTCTCTAAATAGAAAAAGGCCTGTTAGTCTTAGAAATGGAAAAGACAAACCAAGGAAGGTTTGCAATTACATAATGAGGCAGCTCAGCCCAGCTCTTAGGTTGGAAATAAGACTGGAGAATAGGATACACCTGAAGACAGCCAGCCATTGCTTTTTGTTTTGGAGGCTGAAAGGATAAACCTGAAGACAGCCAATGCTGTGTGATGGTGATCTGGTATTTTTTTTTTAATTTTTAAAAAATTTAACACTTTTTATAAAACCTTTTTATAAAGGTTTTATAAAACCTTCTGGAGTGTCTGAAGACAGCTACAGTGTACTTATATCTAATAAATACATAAATAAATAAATTAATAAATAAATAAACATTTTTTAAAAAGGATAATAAAGAAAGAAAAATCAGGCAGGCCTGCCATCCTTATCTCTGTCTGTCTGTCTGTCTGTCTGACTGATCCTCTGGAACTGGATATGGGCCACCATATATTTGCTGGTAGTTTTTCCCAGGTTCTCTGGAAGAGGAGACAATGCTGTGAATTGTTGAGCCCTTTCAGTGGCCCCAACCATCTTTAAATTTTTAGAGGTAAATGTGAGGCTGTATTTATGTACATCATATGCAGACCATAAGAGTGATTTAAATTCTCCAGTATCTGACATCCTCTTCTGGATTGTCTGAAGATAGTTACAGTGTACTTATATCTAATAAATACATAAATAAAAAAATAAATAAATAAATAAACATTTTTTAAACAGGATAAGTAAGAAAGAAAGACCAGGCAGGCCTGCCATCCTTATCTCTGTCTGTCTGTCTGTCTGTCTGATCCCCTGGAACTGCAGATGGGCCACCATATAGTTGCTGGTAGTTGATCTTAGGTTCTCTGGAAGAGGAGACAATGCTGTTAATTGTTGAGCCCATTCAGTGGCCCCACCCATCTTTAAATTTTTAGAAGTATACTTGAGTCTGTGTTTATGTACATCATATGCAGACCATAAGAGGTATTTAGATTCTCCAGAATCTGACACCATCTTCTGGAGTGTCTGAAGACAGCTACAGTGTACTTATATCTAATAAATAAATAAATAAATAAATAAATTAATTAATTAATTAATTAATAAGTAAACATTTTTTCAAATGGATAAGAAAGAAAAAAGACCAGGCAGGCCTGCCATCCTCATCTCTGTCTGTCTGTCTGTCTCTCTATATGATCCTTTGGAACTGAAGATAGGCCACCATATAGTTGCTGGTAGTTGATCCCAGGTTCTCTGGAAGAGGAGACAATGCTGTTAATTGTTGAGCCCTTTCAGTGGCCCCACCCATCTTTAAATTTTTAGAAGTATATCTGAGGCTGTGTTTATGTACATCATATGCAGACCATAAGATGGTTTTTGATTCTTCAGAATCTGACACCCTCTTCTGGAGTGTCTGTAGATAGCTACAGTGTACTTATATATAATAAATACATAAATAAATAAACATTTTTTAAAAAGGACAAGAAAGAAAGAAAGACCAGGCAGGCCTGCAATCCTCATCTCTGTCTGTCTGTCTGTCTGCCTTTCTGATCCCCTGGAACTGTAGATGGGCCACCATATAGTTGCTGGTAGTTGATCCCAGGTTCTCTGGAAGAGGAGACAATGCTGTTAATTGTTGAGCCCTTTCATTGCTCTCAACCATCTTTAAATTTTTAGATGTATATGTGAGGCTGTGTTTATGTACATCATATGAAGACCATAAGAGGTATTTAGATTCTCCAGAATCTGACACCCTCTTCTGGAGTGTCTGAAGACAGCTACATTGTACTTATATCTAATAAATTCATAAATAAATAAATAAATAAATAAATAAATAAATAAATAAATAAACATTTTTTAAACAGGATAAGAAAGAAAGTAAGACCAGGCAGTCCTGCCATCCTTATCTCTGTCTGTCTGTCTGTCTGTCTGACAGCCTGTCTGATCCCCTGGAACTGCAGATGGGCCACCATATAGTTGCTGGTAGTTGATCCCAGGTTCTCTGGAAGTGGAGACAGTGATGGTAATTGTTGAGCCCTTTCAGTGGTCCCACCCATCTTTAAATTTTTAGAAGTATATGTGAGGCTGTGTTTATGTACATCATATGCAGACCTTAAGAGGGATTTAGATTCTCCAGAATCTGACACCCTCTTCTGGAGTGTCTGAAGACGGCTACAGTGTACTTATATCTAATAAATACAAAAATAAATAAATAAATAAATAAATAAATAAATAAATAAACATTTTTTATAAAGGATAAGAAATAAAAAAGACCAGGCAGGCCTGCCATCCTTATCTCTGTCTGTCTGTCTGTCTGTCTTTCTGATCCACTGGAACTGGAGATGGGCCACCATATAGTTGCTGGTAGTTGATCCCAGGTTCTCTGGAAGATGAGACAATGCTGTTAATTGTTGAGCCCTCTCAGTGGCCCCACACATCTTTAAATTTTTAGAAGTATACGTGAGTCTGTGTTTATGTACATCATATGCAGGCCATAAGAGGGATTTAGATTCTCCAGAATCTGACACCCGCTTCTGGAGTGTTTGAAGACAGCTACAGTTTACTTATATCTAATAAATACATAAATAAATAAATAAATAAGTAAACATTTTTTCAAAAGGATAAGAAAGAAAGAAAGACCAGGCAGGGCTGCCATCCTTATCTCTGTCTGTCTGTCTGTCTGTCTGATCCCCTGGAACTGGAGATGGGCCACCATATAGTTTCTGGTAGTTGAACCGAGGTTCTCTGGAAGAGGAGACAATGCTGTTCATTGTTGAGCCCTTTCAATGGCCCCATCCATCTTTAAATATTTAGAACTGTATGTTAGGCTGTGTTTATGTACATCATATGCAGACCATAAGAGGGATTTAGATTCTACAGAACCTTACACCCTCTTCTGGAGTGTCTAAGACAGCTACAGTGTACTTATATCTAATAAATACATAAATAAATAAATAAATAAGTAAATAAATAAATAAATAAATAAATAAATAAATAAATAAACATTTTTTAAACAGGATAAGAAAGAAAGTAAGACCAGGCAGTCCTGCCATCCTTATCTCTGTCTGTCTGTCTGTCTGTCTGACAGCCTGTCTGATCCCCTGGAACTGGAGGTGGGCCACTATATAGTTGCTGATAGTTGATCCAAGGTTCTCTGGAAGTGGAGACAGTGATGGTAATTGTTGAGCCCTTTCATTGGTCCCACCCATCTATAAATTTTTAGAAGTATATGTGAGGCTGTGTTTATGTACATAATATGCAGGCCATAAGAGGGATTTACAATCTCCAGAATCTGACACCCTCTTCTGGAGTGTCTGAAGACAGCTACAGTGTACTTATATGTAATAAATACATAAATAAATAATTAAATAAACATTTTTTAAAAAGGATAAGAAAGAAAGAAAGACCAGGCAGGCCTGCCATCCTTATCTCTGTCTGTCTGTCTGTCTGTCTGTCTGATCCCTGGGAACTGGAGATGGGCCACCATATATTTGCTGGTAGTTGAGCCGAGGTTCTCTGGAAGAGGAGACAATGCTGTTCATTGTTGAGCCCTTTCAATGGCCCCACCCATCTTTAAATGTTTAGAACTGTATGTGAGGCTGTGTTTATGTTCATCATATGCAGACCATAAGAGGGATTTAGATTATCCAGAACCTGATACCCTCTTCTGGAGTGTCTAAAGACAGCTACAGTGTACTTATATCTAATAGATACATAAATAAATAAAAAATAAACATTTTTTAAAAAGGATAAGCAAGAAAGAAAGATCAGGCAGGCCTGCCATCCATATCTCTGTCTGTGTGTCTGTCTGTCTGTCTGTCTGATCCCTGGGAACTGGAAATGAGCCACCATATAGTTGCTGGTAGTTGATCCCAGGTTCTCTGGAAGAGGAGACAATGCTGTTAATTTTTGAGCCCTTTCAGTGGCACCACCCACTTTAAATTTTTAGAAGTATTTGTGAGGCTGTGTTTATGTACATCATATGCAGACCATAAGAGGGATTTACATTCTCCAGAATCTGATCCCTCTTCTGGAGTGTCTGAAGACAGCTACAGTGTACTTATATCTAATAAATACATAAATAAATAAATAAACATGTTTTAAAAAGGATAAGAAAGAAAGAAAAACCAGGCAGGTCTGCCATCCTTGTCTGTTTGTCTGTCTGTCTGTCTGATCCCCTGAAACTGGAGATGGGCCACCATATTTTTGCTGGTACTTGATCGCAGGTTCTCTGGAAGAGGAGACAATGCTGTTAATTGTTGAGCCCTTACAGTGGCCCCACCCATCTTTAAATTTTTAGAAGTATATGTGAGGCTGTGTTTATGTACATCATATGCAGACCATAAGAGGGATTTAGATTCTCCAGAATCTGACACACTCTTCTGGAGTGTCTGAAGACAGCTACAATGTACTTATATCTAATAAATACATAAATAAAGAAATAAACATGTTTTAAAAAGGATAAGTAAGAAAGAAAGACCAGGCAGGCCTGCCATCCTTATCTCTGTCTGTCTGTCTGTCTGTCTGATCCCCAGGAACTGGAGATGGGCTACCTTATAGTTGCTGGTAGTTGATCCCAGGTTCTCTGGAAGAGGAGACAATGCTGTTAATTGTTGAGCCCTTTCAGTGGCCCCACCCATCTTTAAATTTTTAGAAGTATATGTGAGGCTGTGTTTTTGTACATCATATGCAGACCATAAGAGGGATTTAGATTCTCCAGAATCTGACACACTCTTCTGGAGTGTCTGAAGACAGCTACAGTGTACTTATATCTAATAAATACATAAATAAATAAATAAATAAATAAATAAATAAATAAATAAATAAACATTTTTTAAAAGGGATAAAGAAGAAAGAAAAACCAGGCAGGCCTTCCATCCTTGTCTGTCTTTCTCTCTGTCTGTCTGTCTTGCCTAGCCCCTTGCGTAGCCTAGCCTAGCCCCTTGCCTTGCCTAGCCTAGCCCAGCCCTGCCTTGCCTAGCCCTGCCTATCCCTGTCTTTAACCAGGCTGGCCTCGAACTCAGAAACTGACTGCTTCTGCCTCCAGAGTGCTCTCATTAAGAGCTCAAGCCACCACTGACTGTTGGGTTTTCTAAGTCTTACATAGGTATGGTCTGTTTCTCAGCTGTGAAACCCTAATTAACACATGTAGTCTGTCCTAGGTCAGCCATAGCTACAGACTGAGGCCTTTTCTAAAACAAAACAAAAGAAAACAAAAAATAGAAATAATAAAATAAATAAATTAAGCAACCACATGATAACTTTTCTTTCTTTCAATGATACTCAGAGCTTGAAGCAGTTCACCCATGAGACCTCAGCTCCGGACATTGAGGCTGTTTCCCTAACAAGTATTATGGCTGAACCTGAGGGGTTCTACTGCTGATTTGTGTCCCCCTCTTTTAAAAAATAGTTGTTTTCAAAGGCTGCAGGTTCTTAGCCCTGTTCCTTGTTACAGTTGAGTCACAGCCCTGAAAGTTCAGTGGTAGTTAAAGGCACTGAGAAGGGCTTCCTCTAGACATCAAAGACCAAATCTTTGTTATTAAAAAGTTAATCTGGATTGCCCCACCCCCTGGCATCCTTAGAATTCCTAGAAAGGAAGGCAGGGACCTGGGCAGAAGGGTGCAAGTCTACTGCTGTTTGTAAGTGGTAACAGAAAGCTTTCTCTTTTTGGTACCCTACCCCAAGTTACACTGTCACTTCTTTTTCCTAGTTTTATTTTTGTCGGTTTGTATTCTCAACATAGACCCTTTTCCTTCCTAACCTTGGCTGTCCTGAACCTTACTGTCCTTGAACTCAGTGATTTGCCTGTCTTGCTGGGATGAAACTGTGAGCTACCATCCAGAAGGAAGCACCCTGCTGAGGTTAGATTGGGGTCTCTTCCATTTTCCTCATTGAACATGCATATGGCAGGCCTGTTCTTTCTTTTTTACTTTTCTTTTTCTTTTTAAAGATTTATATATTTATTATATTTAAGTATGCTGTAGCTATCTTCAGACAGTCCAGAAGAGGGTGTCAGATTCTGAAGAATCTAAATCATTCTTATTGTCTGCATATGATGTATATAAACACAGCCTCACATATACTCAAAAAAAAAAGAAAGAAAGATGTGGCTACAGAGAGGGCTCAACAATTAAGAGCATTGTCTCCTCTTCCAGAGAACCTGGGCTCAATTACCAGTATTATATATGGTGGCCCATCTCCAGTTCCAGGGGATCTAATACTCTGTTCTGGAGTCTGTGGGCACAGCATACACATGCAAAACATTCTTACACAATCATTGAGAGAGGAGAGAGAGGGGTTGAGAGAGAGGGGAGGTAATCATACCTCCTGACGAGTTTGAAGACCTGAGCTTCATCACTCACACAAATAAATAAATGCAAAATATTTTTAAAAAATAAACTCTGCCATTGCCCTTTAAAAATTCCTAGAAAACAAGTTTTATAAGCAACAGTTATATTTACTATATCTAAAGTACAGTCATGAGCATATTCTCTAAATAGAAAAAGGCCTGTTAGTCTTAGAAATGGAAAAGACAAACCAAGGAAGGTTTGCAATTACATAATGAGGCAGCTCAGCCCAGCTCTTAGGTTGGAAATAAGACTGGAGAATAGGATACACCTGAAGACAGCCAGCCATTGCTTTTTGTTTTGGAGGCTGAAAGGATAAACCTGAAGACAGCCAATGCTGTGTGATGGTGATCTGGTATTTTTTTTTAATTTTTAAAAAATTTAACACTTTTTATAAAACCTTTTTATAAAGGTTTTATAAAACCTTCTGGAGTGTCTGAAGACAGCTACAGTGTACTTATATCTAATAAATACATAAATAAATAAATTAATAAATAAATAAACATTTTTTAAAAAGGATAATAAAGAAAGAAAAATCAGGCAGGCCTGCCATCCTTATCTCTGTCTGTCTGTCTGTCTGTCTGACTGATCCTCTGGAACTGGATATGGGCCACCATATATTTGCTGGTAGTTTTTCCCAGGTTCTCTGGAAGAGGAGACAATGCTGTGAATTGTTGAGCCCTTTCAGTGGCCCCAACCATCTTTAAATTTTTAGAGGTAAATGTGAGGCTGTATTTATGTACATCATATGCAGACCATAAGAGTGATTTAAATTCTCCAGTATCTGACATCCTCTTCTGGATTGTCTGAAGATAGTTACAGTGTACTTATATCTAATAAATACATAAATAAAAAAATAAATAAATAAATAAACATTTTTTAAACAGGATAAGTAAGAAAGAAAGACCAGGCAGGCCTGCCATCCTTATCTCTGTCTGTCTGTCTGTCTGTCTGATCCCCTGGAACTGCAGATGGGCCACCATATAGTTGCTGGTAGTTGATCTTAGGTTCTCTGGAAGAGGAGACAATGCTGTTAATTGTTGAGCCCATTCAGTGGCCCCACCCATCTTTAAATTTTTAGAAGTATACTTGAGTCTGTGTTTATGTACATCATATGCAGACCATAAGAGGTATTTAGATTCTCCAGAATCTGACACCATCTTCTGGAGTGTCTGAAGACAGCTACAGTGTACTTATATCTAATAAATAAATAAATTAATTAATTAATTAATTAATTAATTAATTAATTAATAAGTAAACATTTTTTCAAATGGATAAGAAAGAAAAAAGACCAGGCAGGCCTGCCATCCTCATCTCTGTCTGTCTGTCTGTCTCTCTATATGATCCTTTGGAACTGAAGATAGGCCACCATATAGTTGCTGGTAGTTGATCCCAGGTTCTCTGGAAGAGGAGACAATGCTGTTAATTGTTGAGCCCTTTCAGTGGCCCCACCCATCTTTAAATTTTTAGAAGTATATCTGAGGCTGTGTTTATGTACATCATATGCAGACCATAAGATGGTTTTTGATTCTTCAGAATCTGACACCCTCTTCTGGAGTGTCTGTAGATAGCTACAGTGTACTTATATATAATAAATACATAAATAAATAAACATTTTTTAAAAAGGACAAGAAAGAAAGAAAGACCAGGCAGGCCTGCAATCCTCATCTCTGTCTGTCTGTCTGTCTGCCTTTCTGATCCCCTGGAACTGTAGATGGGCCACCATATAGTTGCTGGTAGTTGATCCCAGGTTCTCTGGAAGAGGAGACAATGCTGTTAATTGTTGAGCCCTTTCATTGCTCTCAACCATCTTTAAATTTTTAGATGTATATGTGAGGCTGTGTTTATGTACATCATATGAAGACCATAAGAGGTATTTAGATTCTCCAGAATCTGACACCCTCTTCTGGAGTGTCTGAAGACAGCTACATTGTACTTATATCTAATAAATTCATAAATAAATAAATAAATAAATAAATAAATAAATAAATAAATAAACATTTTTTAAACAGGATAAGAAAGAAAGTAAGACCAGGCAGTCCTGCCATCCTTATCTCTGTCTGTCTGTCTGTCTGTCTGACAGCCTGTCTGATCCCCTGGAACTGCAGATGGGCCACCATATAGTTGCTGGTAGTTGATCCCAGGTTCTCTGGAAGTGGAGACAGTGATGGTAATTGTTGAGCCCTTTCAGTGGTCCCACCCATCTTTAAATTTTTAGAAGTATATGTGAGGCTGTGTTTATGTACATCATATGCAGACCTTAAGAGGGATTTAGATTCTCCAGAATCTGACACCCTCTTCTGGAGTGTCTGAAGACGGCTACAGTGTACTTATATCTAATAAATACAAAAATAAATAAATAAATAAATAAATAAATAAATAAATAAATAAATAAATAAACATTTTTTATAAAGGATAAGAAATAAAAAAGACCAGGCAGGCCTGCCATCCTTATCTCTGTCTGTCTGTCTGTCTGTCTTTCTGATCCACTGGAACTGGAGATGGGCCACCATATAGTTGCTGGTAGTTGATCCCAGGTTCTCTGGAAGATGAGACAATGCTGTTAATTGTTGAGCCCTCTCAGTGGCCCCACACATCTTTAAATTTTTAGAAGTATACGTGAGTCTGTGTTTATGTACATCATATGCAGGCCATAAGAGGGATTTAGATTCTCCAGAATCTGACACCCGCTTCTGGAGTGTTTGAAGACAGCTACAGTTTACTTATATCTAATAAATACATAAATAAATAAATAAATAAGTAAACATTTTTTCAAAAGGATAAGAAAGAAAGAAAGACCAGGCAGGGCTGCCATCCTTATCTCTGTCTGTCTGTCTGTCTGATCCCCTGGAACTGGAGATGGGCCACCATATAGTTTCTGGTAGTTGAACCGAGGTTCTCTGGAAGAGGAGACAATGCTGTTCATTGTTGAGCCCTTTCAATGGCCCCATCCATCTTTAAATATTTAGAACTGTATGTTAGGCTGTGTTTATGTACATCATATGCAGACCATAAGAGGGATTTAGATTCTACAGAACCTTACACCCTCTTCTGGAGTGTCTAAGACAGCTACAGTGTACTTATATCTAATAAATACATAAATAAATAAATAAATAAGTAAATAAATAAATAAATAAATAAATAAATAAATAAACATTTTTTAAACAGGATAAGAAAGAAAGTAAGACCAGGCAGTCCTGCCATCCTTATCTCTGTCTGTCTGTCTGTCTGTCTGACAGCCTGTCTGATCCCCTGGAACTGGAGGTGGGCCACTATATAGTTGCTGATAGTTGATCCAAGGTTCTCTGGAAGTGGAGACAGTGATGGTAATTGTTGAGCCCTTTCATTGGTCCCACCCATCTATAAATTTTTAGAAGTATATGTGAGGCTGTGTTTATGTACATAATATGCAGGCCATAAGAGGGATTTACAATCTCCAGAATCTGACACCCTCTTCTGGAGTGTCTGAAGACAGCTACAGTGTACTTATATGTAATAAATACATAAATAAATAATTAAATAAACATTTTTTAAAAAGGATAAGAAAGAAAGAAAGACCAGGCAGGCCTGCCATCCTTATCTCTGTCTGTCTGTCTGTCTGTCTGTCTGATCCCTGGGAACTGGAGATGGGCCACCATATATTTGCTGGTAGTTGAGCCGAGGTTCTCTGGAAGAGGAGACAATGCTGTTCATTGTTGAGCCCTTTCAATGGCCCCACCCATCTTTAAATGTTTAGAACTGTATGTGAGGCTGTGTTTATGTTCATCATATGCAGACCATAAGAGGGATTTAGATTATCCAGAACCTGATACCCTCTTCTGGAGTGTCTAAAGACAGCTACAGTGTACTTATATCTAATAGATACATAAATAAATAAAAAATAAACATTTTTTAAAAAGGATAAGCAAGAAAGAAAGATCAGGCAGGCCTGCCATCCATATCTCTGTCTGTGTGTCTGTCTGTCTGTCTGTCTGATCCCTGGGAACTGGAAATGAGCCACCATATAGTTGCTGGTAGTTGATCCCAGGTTCTCTGGAAGAGGAGATAATGCTGTTAATTGTTGAGCCCTTTCAGTGGCCCCACCCTTCATTAAATTTTTTGAAGTATATCTGAGGCTGTGTTTATGTTCATCATATGCAGACCAGAAGATGGTTTTAGATTTTTCAGAATCTGACACCGTCTCCTGGAGTGTCTGAAGACAGCTACAGTGTACTTATATCTAATAAATACATAAATAAATAAATTAATAAATAAATAATCATTTTTATAAAGGATAAGAAAGAAAGAAAAATCAGGCAGGCCTGCCATCCTTATCTCTGTCTGTCTGTCTGTCTGTCTGAACCTCTGGAACTGGATATGGGCCACCATATATTTGCTGTTAGTTTTTCCCAGGTTCTCTGGAAGAGGAGACAATGCTGTTCATTGTTGAGCGCTTTCAATTGCCCCACCCATCTTTAAATGTTTAGAACTGTATGTGAGGCTGTGTTTATGTACATCATATGCAGACCATAAGAGGGATTTAGATTCTCCAGAACCTGACACCCTCTTCTGGAGTGTCTAAGAGAGCTACAGTGTACTTATATCTAATAAATAAATAAATAAATAAATAAATAAATAAATAAATAAATAAACATTTTTTAAAAAGGATAAGAAAGAAAGAAAGACCAGGCAGGCCTGCCATCCATATCTCTGTCTGTGTGTCTGTCTGTCTGTCTGTCTGATCCCTGAGAACTAGAAATGAGCCACCATATAGTTAATGGTAGTTGATCCCAGGTTCTCTGGAAGAGGAGATAATGCTGATAATTGTTGAGCCCTTTCAGTGGCCACACCCTTCATTAAATTTTTTAAAGTATATCTGAGGCTGTGTTTATGTACATCATATGCAGACCAGAAGATGGTTTTAGATTTTTCAGAATCTGACACCGTCTACTGGAGTGTCTGAAGACAGCTACAGTGTACTTATATCTAATAAATACATAAATAAATAAATTAATAAATAAATAAACATTTTTTATAAAGGATAAGAAAGAAAGAAAAATCAGGCAGGCCTGCCATCCGTATCTCTGTCTGTCTGTCTGTCTGTCTGAACCTTTGGAACTGGATATGGGCCACCATATAGTTGCTGGTAGTTGATCCCAGGTTCTCTGGAAGAGGAGACAATGATGTTAATTGTTAAGCCCTTTCAGTGGTCCCACCCATCTTTAAATTTTTAGAATTATACGTGAGGCTGTGTTTATGTACATCATATGCAGACCATAAGAGGGATTTAGATTCTCCAGAATCTGACACACTCTTCTGGAGTGTCTGAACAGCTACAGTGTACTTATATCTAATAAATACATAAATACATAAAAAAATAAATAAATAAACTTTTTTTAAACAGGATAAGTAAGAAAGAAAGACCTGGCAGGCCTGCCATCCTTATCTCTGTCTGTCTGTCTGTCTGTCTGATCCCCTGGAACTGCAGATGGGCCACCATATAGTTGCTGGTAGTTGATCCCAGGTTCTCTGGAAGTGTAGACAGTGATGGTAATTGTTGAGCCCTTTCAGTGGTCCCACCTTTCTTTAAATTTTTAGAAGTATATGTGAGGCTGTGTTTATGTACATAATATGCAGACCATAAGAGGGATTTAGATTCTCTAGAATCTGACACCCTCTTCTGGAGTGTCTGAAGACGGCTACAGTGTACTTATATCTAATAAATACATAAATAAATAAATAAATAAATAAATAAATAAATAAATAAATAAATATATAAATAAATAAATAAATAAACATTTTTTATAAAGGATAAGAAATAAAGAAAGACCAGGCAGGCCTGCCATCCTTATTTCTGTCTGTCTGTCTCTCTGTCTTTCTGATCCACTGGAACCGGAGATGAGCCACCATATAGTTGCTGGTAGTTGATCCCAGATTCTCTGGAAGATGAGACAATGCTGTTAATTGTTGAGCCCTCTCAGTGGCCCCACACATCTTTAAATTTTTAGAAGTATACATGAGTCTGTGTTTATGTACATCATATGCAGGCCATAAGAGGGATTTAGATTCTCCAGAATCTGACACCCTCTTCTGGAGTGTCTGAAGACAGCTACAGTTTACTTATATCTAATAAATACATAAATAAATAAATAAGTAAACATTTTTTCAAAAGGATAAGAAAGAAAGAAAGACCAGGCAGTCCTGCCATCCTTATCTCTGTCTGTCTGACTGTCTGGAACTGGAGATAGGCCACCATATAGTTGCTGGTAGTTGAGCCGAGGTTCTCTGGAAGAGGAGACAATGCTGTTCATTGTTGAGCCCTTTCAATGGCCCCACCCATTTTTAAATATTTAGAACTGTATGTTAGGCTGTGTTTATGTACATCATATGCAGACCATAAAAGGGATTTAGATTCTACAGAACCAGACACCCACTTCTGGAGTGTCTAAGACAGCTACAGTGTACTTATATCTAATAAATACATGAATAAATAAATAAATAAACATTTTTTAAAAAGTATAAGAAAGAAAGAAAGACCAGGCAGGCCTGCCATCGATATCTCTGTCTGTGTGTCTGTCTGTCTGTCTGATCCCTGGGAACTGGAGATGAGCCACCATATAGTTGCTGGTAGTTGATCCCAGGTTCTCTGGAAGAGGAGATAATGCTGATAATTGTTGAGCCCTTTCAGTGGCCCCATCCTTCATTAAAATTTTTGAAGTATATCTGAGGCTGTGTTTATGTACATCATATGCAGACCAGAAGATGGTTTTAGATTTTTCAGAATCTGAAACCGTCTACTGGAGTGTCTGAAGACAGCTACAATGTACTTATATCTAATAAATACATAAATAAATAAATTAATAAATAAATAAACATTTTTTATAAAGGATAAGAAAGAAAGAAAAATCAGGCAGGCCTGCCATCCTTATCTCTGTCTGTCTGTCTCTCTGTCTGAACCTTTGGAACTGGATAAGGGCCACCATATATTTGCTGTTAGTTTTTCCCAGGTTCTCTGGAAGAGGAGACAATGCTGTTCATTGTTGAGCCCTTTCAGTGGCCCCACCCATATTTAAATGTTTAGAAGTATATGTGAGGCTGTGTTTATGTACATCATATGCAGACCATAAGAGGGATTTAGATTCTCCAGAATTGACACCCTTTTCTGGACTGTCTGAAGACAGCTACAGTGTACTTATATCTAATAAATACGTAAATAAATAAATAAATAAATAAATAAATAAACATTTTTTAAACAGGATAAGTAAGAAAGAAAGACATGGCAGGCCTGCCATCCTTATCTCTGTCTGTCTGTCTGTCTGTCTGATCCCCTGGAACTGTAGATGGGCCACCATAAAGTTGCTGGTAGTTGATCCCAGGTTCTCTGGAAGAGGAGATAATGCTGTTAATTGTTGAGCCCTTTCAGTGGCCCCACCCTTCATTAAATTTTAGAAGTATATCTGAGGCTGTGTTTATGTACATCATATGCAGACCATAAGATGGTTTTAGATTCTTCAGAATCTGACACCTTCTACTGGAGTGTCTGAAGACAGCTACAGTGTACTTATATCTAATAAATACATACATAAATAAATTAATAATTAAATAAACATTTTTTAAAAAGGATAAGAAAGAAAGAAAAATCAGGCAGGCCTGCCATCCTTATCACTGTCTGTCTGTCTGTCTGTCTGTATGATCCTCTGGAACTGGATATGGGCCACCATATATTTGCTGGTAGTTTTTCCCAGGTTCTCTGGAAGAGGAGACAATGTTGTGAATTGTTGAGCCCTTTCAGTGGCCCCAACCATCTTTAAATTTTTATTGGTAAATGTGAGGCTGTATTTATGTACATCATATGCAGACCATAAGAGTGATTTAAATTCTCCAGAATCTGACACCCTCTTCTGGAGTGTCTGAAGACAGCTACAGTGTAATTATATCTAATAAATACATAAATAAATAAATAAATAAATAAATAAATAAATAAATAAATAAACATTTTTAAACAGGATAAGTAAGAAAGAAAGACCAGGCAGGCCTGCCATCCTTATCTCTGTCTGTCTGTCTGTCTGTCTGATCCCTGGAACTGCAGATGGGCCACCATATAGTTGCTGGTAGTTGATCCCAGGTTCTCTGGAAGAGGAGACAAGCTGTTAATTGTTGAGCCCATTCTTTGGCCCCACCCATCTTTAAATTTTTAGAAGTATACTTGAGTCTGTGTTTATGTACATCATATGCAGACCATAAGAGGTATTTAGATTCTCCAGAATCTCACACCCTCTTCTGGAGTGTCTGAAGACAGCTACAGTGTACTTATATCTAATAAATAAATAAATAAATAAATTAATTAATTAATTAATTAATTAATAAGTAAACATTTTTTCAAATGGATAAGAAAGAAAGAAAGACCAGGCAGGCCTGCCATCCTCATTTCTGTCTGTCTGTCTGTCTCTCTATATGATCCTTTGGAACTGAAGATAGGCCACTATATAGTTGCTGGTAGTTGATCCCAGGTTCTCTGGAAGAGGAGACAATGCTGTTAATTGTTGAGCCCTTTCAGTGGCCCCACCCATCTTTAAATTTTTAGAAGTATATCTGAGGCTGTGTTTATGTACATCATATGCAGACCATAAGATGGTTTTAGATTCTTCAGAATCTGACACCCTCTTCTGGAGTGTCTGTAGATAGCTACAGAGTACTTATATATAATAAATACATAAATAAATAAACATTTTTTAAAAAGGACAAGAAAGAAAGAAAGACCTGGCAGGCCTGCCATTCTTATCTCTGTCTGTCTGTCTGTCTGTCTGTCTGATCCTCTGGTACTGGATATGGGCCACCATATAGTTGCTGGTAGTTTATCCAAGGTTCTCTGGAAGAGGAGACAATGCTGTAAATTATTGAGCCCTTTCAGTGGCCCCACCCTTCATTAAATTTTTATAAGTATATCTGAGGCTGTGTTTATGTACATCATATTCAGACCATAAGAGTGATTTAGATTCTCCAGAAACTGACACCCTCTTCTGGAGTGTCTGAAGACAGCTACAGTGTACGTAAATATAATAAATACATGAATAAATAAATAAATAAACATTTTTTAAAAAGGATAAGAAAGAAAGAAACACCAGGAAGTCCTGCCATTCTTATCTCTGTCTGTCTGTCTGTCTATCTATATGATCCTTTGGAACTGGAGATAGGCCACCATATAGTTGCTGGTAGTTGATCCCAGGTTCTCTGGAAGAGGAGACAATGCTGTTAATTGTTTAGCCCTTTCAGTGGCCCCACCCATCTTTAAATTTTTAGAAGGGTATGTGAGGCTGTGTTTATGTACATCATATGCAGACCATAAGAGGGATTTAGATTTTCCAGAATCTGACACCCTCTTCTGTATTTTCTGAAGACAGTTACAGTGTACTTATATCTAATAAATAAATAAATAAATAAATAAATAAATAAATAAACATTTTTAAAAAAGGATAAGAAAGTAAGAAAGACCGGGCAGGCCTGCCACCCTTATCTCTGTCTGTCTGTCTGTCTGTCTGTCTGATACCCTGGAACTGTAGATGGGCCACCATAGTGTTGCTGGTAGATGATCCCAGGTTCTCTGGAAGAGGATACAATGCTGTTAATTGTTGAGCCCTTTCAGTGGCGCCACCCATCTTTAAATATTTAGAAGTATATGTGAGGCTGTGTTTTTGTACATCTTATGCAGACCATAAATGTGATTTAGATTCTCCAGAATCTGACACCCTCTTCTGGAGTGTCTGAAGACAGCTACAGTGTACTTATATCAAATAAATAAATAAATAAATAAATAAATAAATAAATAAATAAACATTTTTTAAACAGGATAAGAAAGAAAGAAAAACCAGGCAGGCCTGCCATCCTTATCTCTGTCTGTCTTTCTGTCTGTCTACAGTCTGTCTGACCCCTTGGACTCGAGATGGGCCACCATATAGTTGCTGGTAGTTGATCCCAGGTTCTCTGGAAGAGGAGACAATGCTGTTAATTTTTGAGCCCTTTCAGTGGCCCCACCCATCTTTAAATTTTTAGAAGTATATGTGAGGCTGTGTTCATGTACATCATATGCAGACAATAAGAGGGATATAGATTCTCCAGAATCTGACACCCTCTTCTGGAGAGTCTGAAGACAGCTACAGTGTACTTATATCTGATAAATAAATAAATAAATAAATAAATAAACAAATAAACAAATAAGTAAACATTTTTTAAAAGGATAAGAAAGAAAGAAAAATCAGGCAGGCCTGCCATCCTTATCTCTGTCTGTCTGTCTGTCTGTCTTATCCCCTGGAACTTGAGATGGGCCACCATATAGTTGCTGGTAGTTGATCCCAAGTTCTCTGGAAGAAGAGACAATGCTGTTAATTGTTGAGCCCTTTCAGTGGGCCCACCCATCTTTAAATTTTTAGAAGTATATGTGAGGCTGTGTTTATGTACATCATATGAAGACCATAAGAGGGATTTAGATTCTCCAGAAGATGAGACCCTCTTCTAGAGTGTCTGAAGACAGCTACAGTGTACTTATTTCTAATAAATACATAAATAAATAAATAAATAAACATTTTTTTAAAGTATAAGAAAGAAAGAAAGACCAGGCAGGCCTCCATCCTTATCTCTGTCTGTCTGTCTGTCTGTCTGATACCCTGGAACTGGAGATGGGCCACCATATAGTTGCTGGTAGTTTATCCAATGTTATCTGGAAGAGGAGACAATGCTGTTAATTGTTGAGCCCTCTCAGTGGCCCCACCCATCTTTAAATTTTTAGAGGTAAATGTGAGGCTGTATTTATGTACATCATATGCAGACCATAAGAGTGATTTAAATTCTCCAGAATCTGACACCCTCTTCTGGAGTGTCTGAAGACAGCTACAGTGTACTTATATCTAATAAATACATAAATAAATAAATAAATAAATAAATAAATAAATAAACATTTTTTAAACAGGATAAGTAAGAAAGAAAGACCAGGCTGGCCTGCCATCCCTATCTCTGTCTGTCTGTCTGTCTGTCTGATCCCTGGAACTGCATATGGGCCACCATATAGTTGCTGGTAGTTGATCCCAGGTTCTCTGGAAGAGGAGACAACACTGTTAATTGTTGAGCCCATTCTTTGGCCCCACCCATCTTTAAATTTTTAGAAGTATACTTGAGTCTGTGTTTATGTACATCATATGCAGACCATAAGAGGTATTTAGATTCTCCAGAATCTCACACCCTTTTCTGGAGTTTCTGAAGACAGCTACAGTGTACTTATATCTAATAAATAAATGAATTAATTAATTAATTAATTAATAAGTAAACATTTTTTCAAATGGATAAGAAATAAAGAAAGACCAGGCAGGCCTGCCATCCTCATTTCTGTCTGTCTGTCTGTCTGTCTCTCTATATGATCCTTTGGAACTGAAGATAGGTCACCATATAGTTGCTGGTAGTTGATCCCAGGTTCTCTGGAAGAGGAGACAATGCTGTTAATTGTTGAGCCCTTTCAGTGGCCCCACCCATCTTTAAATTTTTAGAAGTATATCTGAGGCTGTGTTTATGTACATCATATGCAGACCATAAGATGGTTTTAGATTCTTCAGAATCTGACACCCTCTTCTGGAGTGTCTGTAGATAGCTACAGAGTACTTATATATAATAAATACATAAATAAATAAACATTTTTTAAAAAGGACAAGAAAGAAAGAAAGACCTGGCAGGCCTGCCATCCTTATCTCTGTCTGTCTGCCTGTCTGTCTGTCTGATCCTCTGGTACTGGATATGGGCCACCATATAGTTGCTGGTAGTTTATCCAAGGTTCTCTGGAAGAGGAGACAATGCTGTAAATTATTGAGCCCTTTCAGTGGCCCCACCCTTCATTAAATTTTTATAAGTATATCTGAGGCTGTGTTTATGTACATCATATTCAGACCATAAGAGTGATTTAGATTCTCCAGAAACTGACACCCTCTTCTGGAGTGTCTGAAGACAGCTACAGTGTACGTAAATATAATAAATACATGAATAAATAAATAAATAAACATTTTTTAAAAAGGATAAGAAAGAAAGAAACACCAGGAAGTCCTGCCATCCTTATCTCTGTCTGTCTGTCTGTCTATCTATATGATCCTTTGGAACTGGAGATAGGCCACCATATAGTTGCTGGTAATTGATCCCAGGTTCTCTGGAAGAGGAGACAATGCTGTTAATTGTTGAGCCCTTTCAGTGGCCCCACCCATCTTTAAATTTTTAGAAGTATATGTGAGGCTGTGTTCATGTACATCATATGCAGACCATAAGAGGGATATAGATTCTCCAGAATCTGACACCCTCTTCTGGAGAGTCTGAAGACAGCTACAGTGTACTTATATCTGATAAATAAATAAATGAATAAATAAATAAATAAATAAATAAACAAATAAACAAATAAATAAACATTTTTTTAAAAGGATAAGAAAGAAAGAAACATCAGGCAGGCCTGCCATCCTTATCTCTGTCTGTCTGTCTGTCTGTCTTATCCCCTGGAACTTGAGATGGGCCACCATATAGTTGCTGGTAGTTGATCCCACGTTCTCTGGAAGAAGAGACAATGCTGTTAATTGTTGAGCCCTTTCAGTGGGCCCACCCATCTTTAAATTTATAGAAGTATACGTGAGGCTGTGTTTATGTACATCATATGAAGACCATAAGAGGGATTTAGATTCTCCAGAAGATGAGACCCTCTTCTAGAGTGTCTGAAGACAGCTACAGTGTACTTATTTCTAATAAATAAATAAATAAATAAATAAATAAATAAATAAATAAATAAATAAATAAATAAACATTTTTTTAAAGTATAAGAAAGAAAGAAAGACCAGGCAGGCCTCCATCCTTATCTCTGTCTCTCTGTCTGTCTGTCTGATACCCTGGAACTGGAGATGGGCCACCATATAGTTGCTGGTAGTTTATCCAATGTTCTCTGGAAGAGGAGACAATGCTGTTAATTGTTGAGCCCTCTCAGTGGCCCCACCCATCTTTAAATTTTTAGAGGTAAATGTGAGGCTGTATTTATGTACATCATATGCAGACCATAAGAGTGATTTAAATTCTCCAGAATCTGACACCCTCTTCTGGAGTGTCTGAAGACAGCTACAGTGTACTTATATCTAATAAATACATAAATAAATAAATAAATAAATAAACATTTTTTAAACAGGATAAGTAAGAAAGAAAGACCAGGCAGGCCTGCCATCCTTATCTCTGTCTGTCTGTCTGTCTGTCTGATCCCTGGAACTGCATATGGGCCACCATATAGTTGCTGGTAGTTGATCCCAGGTTCTCTGGAAGAGGAGACAACACTGTTAATTGTTGAGCCCATTCTTTGGCCCCACCCATCTTTAAATTTTTAGAAGTATACTTGAGTCTGTGTTTATGTACATCATATGCAGACCATAAGAGGTATTTAGATTCTCCAGAATCTCACACCCTTTTCTGGAGTGTCTGAAGACAGCTACAGTGTACTTATATCTAATAAATAAATAAATAAATAAATTAATTAATTAATTAATTAATAAGTAAACATTTTTTCAAATGGATAAGAAAGAAAGAAAGACCAGGCAGGCCTGCCATCCTCATTTCTGTCTGTCTGTCTGTCTCTCTATATGATCCTTTGGAACTGAAGATAGGTCACCATATAGTTGCTGGTAGTTGATCCCAGGTTCTCTGGAAGAGGAGACAATGCTGTTAATTGTTGAGCCCTTTCAGTGGCCCCACCCATCTTTAAATTTTTAGAAGTATATCTGAGGCTGTGTTTATGTACATCATATGCAGACCATAAGATGGTTTTAGATTCTTCAGAATCTGACACCCTCTTCTGGAGTGTCTGTAGATAGCTACAGAGTACTTATATATAATAAATACATGAATAAATAAACATTTTTTAAAAAGGACAAGAAAGAAAGAAAGACCTGGCAGGCCTGCCATCCTTATCTCTGTCTGTCTGCCTGTCTGTCTGTCTGATCCTCTGGTACTGGATATGGGCCACCATATAGTTGCTGGTAGTTTATCCAAGGTTCTCTGGAAGAGGAGACAATGCTGTAAATTATTGAGCCCTTTCAGTGGCCCCACCCTTCATTAAATTTTTATAAGTATATCTGAGGCTGTGTTTATGTACATCATATTCAGATCATATGAGTGATTTAGATTCTCCAGAAACTGACACCCTCTTCTGGAGTGTCTGAAGACAGCTACAGTGTACGTAAATGTAATAAATACATGAATAAATAAATAAATAAACATTTTTTAAAAAGGATAAGAAAGAAAGAAACACCAGGAAGTCCTGCCATCCTTATCTCTGTCTGTCTGTCTGTCTATCTATATGATCCTTTGGAACTGGAGATAGGCCACCATATAGTTGCTGGTAGTTGATCCCAGGTTCTCTGGAAGAGGAGACAATGCTGTTAATTGTTGAGCCCTTTCAGTGGCCCCACCCATCTTTAAATTTTTAGAAGGGTATGTGAGGCTGTGTTTATGTACATCATATGCAGACCATAAGAGGGATTTAGATTCTCCAGAATCTGACACCCTCTTCTGTATTTTCTGAAGACAGCTACAGTGTACTTATATCTAATAAATACATAAATAAATAAATAAATAAATAAATAAATAAATAAATAAATAAATAAACATTTTTTAAAAAGGATAAGACAGAAAGAAAGACCAGGCAAGCCTGCCAACCTTATCTCTGTCTGTCTGTCTGTCTGTGTGATACCCTAGAACTGGAGATGGGCCACCATATAGTTGCTGGTAGTTTATCCAAGGTTCTCTGGAAGAGGAGACAATGCTGTTAATTGTTGAGCCCTTTCTGTGGCTCCACCCATCTTTAAAATTTTAGAAGTATATGTGAGGCTGTGTTTATGTACATCATATGCAGACCATAAGAGGGATTTAGATTCTCCAGAATCTGACACCCTCTTCTGGAGTGTCTGAAGACAGCTACAGTTTACTTATATCTAATAAATACATAAATAAATGAATAAATAAATAAATAAATAAATAAACATTTTTTTAAAAGGATAAGAAAGTAAAAAAGACCGGGCAGGCCTGCCACCCTTATCTCTGTCTGTCTGTCTGTCTGTCTGTCTGATACCCTGGAACTGTAGATGGGCCACCATAGTGTTGCTGGTAGTTGATCCCAGGTTCTCTGGAAGAGGATACAATGCTGTTAATTGTTGAGCCCTTTCAGTGGCGCCACCCATCTTTAAATATTTAGAAGTATATGTGAGGCTGTGTTTATGTACATCTTATGCAGACCATAAATGTGATTTAGTTTCTCTAGAATCTGACACCCTCTTCTGGAGTGTCTGAAGACAGCTACAGTGTACTTATATTAAATAAATAAATAAATAAATAAATAAATAAATAAATAAATAAACATTTTTTAAACAGGATAAGAAAGAAAGAAAGACCAGGCAGGCCTGCCATCCTTATCTCTGTCTGTCTTTCTGTCTGTCTACAGTCTGTCTGATCCCCTTGGACTCGAGATGGGCCACCATATAGTTGCTGGTAGTTGATCCCAGGTTCTCTGGAAGAGGAGACAATGCTGTTAATTTTTGAGCCCTTTCAGTGGCCCCACCCATCTTTAAATTTTTAGAAGTATATGTGAGGCTGTGTTCATGTACATCATATGCAGACCATAAGAGGGATATAGATTCTCCAGAATCTGACACCCTCTTCTGGAGAGTCTGAAGACAGCTACAGTGTACTTATATCTGATAAATAAATAAATAAATAAATAAATAAATAAATAAACAAATAAACAAATAAATAAACATTTTTTATAAGGATAAGAAAGAAAGAAAAATCAGGCAGGCCTGCCATCCTTATCTCTGTCTGTCTGTCTCTCTGTCTTATCCCCTGGAACTTGAGATGGGCCACCATATAGTTGCTGGTAGTTGATCCCACGTTCTCTGGAAGAAGAGACAATGCTGTTAATTGTTGAGCCCTTTCAGTGGGCCCACCCATCTTTAAATTTTTAGAAGTATATGTGAGGCTGTGTTTATGTACATCATATGAAGACCATAAGAGGGATTTAGATTCTCCAGAAGATGAGACCCTCTTCTAGAGTGTCTGAAGACAGCTACAGTGTACTTATATCTAATAAATACATAAATAAAAATAAATAAATAAATAAATACACATTTTTTCAACAGTATAATAAAGAAAGAAAGACCAGGCACGCCTGCCATCCTTATCTCTGTCTGTCTGTCTGTCTGTCTGATCCCCTGGAACTGGAGATGGGCCACCATATAGTTGCTGGTAGTTCATCCCAGGTTCTCTGGAAGAGGAGACAATGCTGTTAATTGTTGAGCCCTTTCTTTAGTGACCCCACCCATCTTTAAATTTTTAGAAGTATATGTGAGGCTGTGTTTATGTACATCATATGCAGACCATAAGAGGGATTTAGATTCTCCAGAATCTGACACCCTCTTCTGGAGTGTCTGAAGACAGCTACAGTGTACTTATATCTAAAAAATACATAAATAAATAAATAAACATTTTTTAAAAAGGATAAGAAAGAAAGAAAGACCAGGCAGGCCTGCCATCCTTATCTCTGTCTTTCTGTCTGTCTGTTTGTCTGTCTGATCCCCTTAAACTGGAGATGGGCCAACATATAGTTGCTGGTAGTTGATCCCAGGTTCTCTGGAAGAGGAGACAATGCTGTTAATTGTTGGTTCCTTTCAGTGGCCCCAACCATCTTTAAATTTTTAGAAGAATATGTGAGGCTGTGTTTATGTACATCATATGCAGAACATAAATGGGATTTACGTTCTGCAGAATCAAACACCCTCTTCTGGAGTGTCTGAAGATAGCTATAGTGTACTTATATCTAATAAATACATAAATAAATAAATAAACCTTTTTTAAAATGATAAGAAAGAAAGAAAGACCAGGCAGTCCTGCCATCCTTATCTCTGTCTGTGTGTCTGTGTGTCTGTCTGATCCCCTGGAACTGGAGATGGGCCACCATATAATTACTGGTTATTGATCCCAGGTTCTCTGGAAGAGGAGACAATGCTGTTAATTGTTGATCCCTTTTAGTGGCCCCACCCATCTTTAAATTTTTAGAAGTATATGTGAGGCTGTGTTTATGTACATCATATGCAGACCATAAGAGGGATTTAGATTTTCCAGAATCTGACAACCTCTTCTGGAGTGTCTGAAGACAAGTATTGTGTACTTATATCTAATAAATACATTAAAAATAAATAAATAAATAAATAAATAAAAATAAATAAATAAACATTTTTTTAAACGGAGAAGAAAGAAAGAAAGACCATGCAGGCCTGCCATCCTTATCACTTTCTGTCTGTCTGTCTGTCTGTCTGATCCCCTGTAACTGGAGATGGGACACCATATAGTTGCTGATAGTTGATCCCAGGTTCTCTGAAAAAGGAGACAATGCTGTTAATTGTTGAGCCCTTTCAGTGGCCCCACCCATCTTTAAATTTTTAGAAGTATATGTGAGGCTATGTTTATGTACATCAAATGCAGACCATAAGAGGGATTTAGATTCTCCAGCATATGACACCCTCTTCTGGAGTGTCTGAAGACAGCTACAGTGTACTTATGTCTAATAAATACATAAATAAACAAATAAACATTTTTAAATAAGGATAATAAAGAAAGAAAATCCAGGCAGGCCTTCCATCCTTATATCTGTCTGTCTGTCTGTCTGTCTGATTCCCTGGAACTGGAGATGGGCCACCATATAGTTGCTGGTAGTTGATCCAGGTTCTCTGGAAGAGGAGACAATGCTGTTAATTGTTGAGCCCTTTCAGTGGCCCCACACATCTTTAAATATTTAGAAATATATGTGAGGCTGTGTTATGTACATCATATGCAGACCATAAGAGGTATTTAGATTCTCCAGAATCTGATACCCTCTTCTGGAGTGTCTGAAGACAGCTACAGTGTACTTATATCTAATAAATAAATAAATAAATAAATAAATAAATAAATAAATAAATAAATAAATAAACATTTTTTAAAAAGGATAAGAAAAAAAGAAAGACTAGCAGGTTTGCCATCCTTATCTCTGTCTGTCTGTCTGTCTGTCTGTCTGATCCCCTGGAACTGGAGATGGGCCACCACATAGTTGCTGGTAGTTTAATCCCAGGTTCTCTGGAAGAGGAGACAATGCTGTTAATTGTTGAGCCCTTTCAGTGGCCCCACACATCTTTAAATTTTTAAAAGTATATGTGAGGCTGTGTTTATGTACATTGTATGTAGACCATAAGAGGGATTTATATTCTCCAGAATCTGATACCCTCTTCTGGAGTGTCTGAAGACAGCTACAGTGTACTTATATCTAATAAATACATATATAAATAAATAAACATGTTTTAAAAAGGATAAGAAAGAAAGAAAAACCAGACATGCCTGCCATCCTTGTCTGTCTGTCTGTCTGTCTGTCTCTCTGATCCCCTGGATCTGGAGATGGGCCACCATATAGTTGCTTGTAGTTGATCCCAGGTTCTCTGGAAGAGGAGACAATGCTGTTAATTGTTGAGCCCTCACAGTGGCCCCACCCATCTTTAAATTTTTAGAAATAAATGTGAAGCTGTTTTTATGTACATCATATGCATATCATAAGAGGGACTTAGATTCTCCAGAATCTGACACCCTCTTCCTGAGTGTCTGAAGACAGCTACAGTGTACTTATATATAATAAATTCATAAATAAATAAATAAACCTTTTTAAACGGATAAGAAAGAAATAAAAACCAGAAGGCCTGCCATCCTTGTCTGTATGTCTGTCTGTCTGTCTGATCGCCTGTAACTGGAGATGGGCCACCATATAGTTGCTGGTAGTTGATCCCAGGTTCTCTGGAAGAGGAGACAATGCTGTTAATTTTTGAGCCCTTTCAGTGGCCCCACCCATCTTTAAATTTTCATAAGTATATGTGAGGCTGTGTTCATGTACATCATATGCAGACCATAAGAGGGATTTAGATTCTCCAGAATCTGACACCCTCTTCTGGAGTGTCTGAAAACAGCTACAGTGTACTTATATCGAATAAATAAATAAATAAATAAATAAATAAATAAATAAACATTTTTTAAAAGGATAAGAAAGAATGAAAGACCAGGTAGGCCTGCCATCCTTAACTCTATCTGTCTGTATCTCTGTCTGTCTGTCTGATCCCCTGGAACTGGAGATGGGCCACCATATAGTTGCTGGTAGTTGATCCCAGGTTCTCTGGAAGAGGAGACAATGCTGTTAATTGTTGAGCCCTTTCAGTGGTCCTACCCATCTTTAAATTTTTAGAAGTATATGTGAGGCTGTGTTTATGTACATCATATGCAGACCATAAGAGGGATATAGATTCTCCAGAATCTGAAACCCTCTTCTGGAGTGTCTGAAGACAGCTACAGTGTACTTATATCTAATAAAGACATAAATAAATAAATAAATAAATAACTAAATATACATTTTTTAAAAGGGATAAGTAAGAAAAAAAAACCAGGCAGGCTTCCATCCTTGTCTGTCTTTCTCTCTGTCTGTCTGTCTTGCCTAGCCCCTTGCGTTGCCTAGCCTAGCCCCTTGCCTTGCCTAGCCCAGCCCCTTGCCTAGCCTAGCCTAGCCCAGCCCTGCCTTGCCTATCCCTGCCTATCCCTGTCTTTAACCAGGCTGGCCTCGAACTCAGAAACTGACTGCCTCTGCCTCCAGAGTGCTCTCATTAAGAGCTCGAGCCACCACTGACTGTTGGGTTTTCTAAGTCTTACATAGGTATGGTCTGTTTCTCAACTGTGAAACCCTAATTAACACATGTAGTCTGTCCTAGGTCAGCCATAGCTACAGACTGAGGCCTTTTCTAAAACAAAACAAAAGAAAACAAAAAAATAGAAATAATAAAATAAATAAATTAAGAAACCACATGATATCTTTTCTTTCTTTCAATGATACTCAGAGTTTGAAGCAGTTCACCCATGAGACCTCAGCTCCGGACATTGAGGCTGTTTCCCTAACAAGTATTATGGCTGAACCTGAGGGGTTCTACTGCTGATTTGTGTCCCCCACTTTAAAAAAATAGTTGTTTTCAAAGGCTGCAGGTTCTTAGCTCTGTTCCTTGTTACAGTTGAGTCACAGCCCTGAAAGTTCAGTGGTAGTTAAAGGCACTGAGAAGGGCTTCCTATAGACATCAAAGACCAAGTCTTTGTTATTAAAAAGTTAATCTGGATTCCCCCACACCCTGGCATCCTTAGAATTCCTAGAAAGGAAGGCAGGGACCTGGGCAGAAGGGTGCAAGGCTACTGGTGTTTGTAAGTGGTAACAGAAAGCTTTCTCTTGTTGGTACCCTACCCCAAGTTACACTGTCACTTCTTTTTCCTAGTTGTTGTTTTGTAGGTTTGTATTCTCAACATAGACCCTTTTCCTTCCTAACCTTGGCTGTCCTGAACCTTACTGTCCTTGAACTCAGTGATTTGCCTGTCTTGCTGGGATGAAACTGTGAGCTACCATCCAGAAGGAAGCACCCTGCTGAGGTTAGATTGGGGTCTCTTCCATTTTCCTCTATGAACATGCATATGGCAGGCCTGTTCTTTCTTTTTTACTTTTCCTTTTCTTTTTAAAGATTTATTTATTTATTATATTTAAGTATGCTGTAGCTATCTTCAGACAGTCCAGAAGAGGGTGTCAGATTCTGAAGAATCTAAATCATTCTTATTGTCTGCATATGATGTATATAAACACAGCCTCACATATACTCAAAAAAAAAAAAGAAAGAAAGATGTGGCTACAGAGAGGGCTCAACAATTAAGAGCATTGTCTCCTCTTCCAGAGAACCTGGGCTCAATTACCAGTATTATATATGGTGGCCCATCTCCAGTTCCAGGGGATCTAATACTCTGTTCTGGAGTCTGTGGGCACAGCATACACATGCAAAACATTCTTACACAATCATTGAGAGAGGAGAGAGAGGGGTTGAGAGAGAGGGGAGGTAATCATACCTCCTGACGAGTTTGAAGACCTGAGCTTCATCACTCACACAAATAAATAAATGCAAAATATTTTTAAAAAATAAACTCTGCCATTGCCCTTTAAAAATTCCTAGAAAACAAGTTTTATAAGCAACAGTTATATTTACTATATCTAAAGTACAGTCATGAGCATATTCTCTAAATAGAAAAAGGCCTGTTAGTCTTAGAAATGGAAAAGACAAACCAAGGAAGGTTTGCAATTACATAATGAGGCAGCTCAGCCCAGCTCTTAGGTTGGAAATAAGACTGGAGAATAGGATACACCTGAAGACAGCCAGCCATTGCTTTTTGTTTTGGAGGCTGAAAGGATACACCTGAAGACAGCCAATGCTGTGTGATGGTGATCTGGTATTTTTTTTTTAATTTTTAAAAAATTTAACACTTTTTATAAAACCTTTTTCCTTCTTTCTTTCTTTTCTTTCTTTCTTTTTTTCTTTTTTTTCTTTCTTTTTCTTTCTTTCTTTTTTTTTTCTTTCCCCTAGCCTACCCTATAGCCTACCCTATAGCCTACCCTAGCCTACCCTATAGCCTACCCTAGCCTACCCTATAGCCTACCCTATAGCCTACCCTAGCCTACACTATAGCCTACCCTAGCCTACACTATAGCCTACCCTAGCCTACACTATAGCCTACCCTAGCCTACCCTAGCCCTGCCTAACCCTGTCTTTTACCAGGGTGGCCTCGAACTCAGAAACTTACTGCCTCTGCCTACAGAGTGCTCTCATTAAGAGCTTGAGCCACCACTGAAGGTCGGGTTTTCTAAACCTTACCTTGCTCTTGGTGTCTGTTCTCAGCTGTGAAACCCTAATTAACACAGGTAGGCAGTCCTGGGTCAGCCAGAGCTACAGACTGAGGCCTTCTCTAAAAACAAATAAAACAAAACAAAACAACAAATAGAAATAATAAAATACATAAATTAAACAACCACAGCATAGCTTTTCTCTCTCTAGGTGGTACTCAGAAATTCCAGCAGTTGGCCTGTGACACCTCAGCTCAGTATATGTGAGGCTGTGTTTATGTACATCATACACAGACCATAAGAGGGATTTAGATTCTCTAGAATCTAACACACTCTTCTGGAGTGTCTGTAGACAGCTACAGTGTACTTATATATAATAAATACATAAATAAATAAACATTTTTTAAAGGATAAGAAAGAAAGAAAGACCAGGCAGGCCTGCCATCCTTATCTCTGTCTGTCTGTCTGTCTGTCTGATCCCCTGGAACTGCAGATGGGCCACCATATAGTTGCTGGTAGTTGATCCCAGGTTCTCTGGAAGAGGAGACAATGATGTTAATTGTTGAGCCCTTTCAGTGGTCCTACCCATCTTTAAATTTTTAGAAGTATATGTGAGGCTGTGTTTATGTACATCATATGCAGACCATAAGAGGGATTTAGATTCTCCAGAATCTGACACCCTCTTCTGGAGTGTCTGAAGACAGCTACTGTGTACTTATATCTTATAAATACATAAATAAATAATTAAATAAACATTTTTTACAAAGGATAAGAAAGAAAGAAAGACCAGGCAGGCCTGCCATCCTTATCTCTGTCTGTCTGTCTGTCTGTCTGTCTGATCCCTGAGAACTGGAGATGGGCCACTATATAGTTGATGGTAGTTGATCCCAGGTACTCTGGAAGAGGAGACAATGCTGTTACTTGTAGAGCTTTTTCAGTGGCCCCACCCTTCTTTAAATTTTTGAAGTATATGTGAGGCTGTGTTTATGTACATCATATGCAGACCATAAGAGGGATTTAGATTCTGCAGAATGTGACACCCTCTACTGGAGTGTCAGAAGACAGCTACAGTGTACTTATATCTAGTAAATACATAAATGAATAAATAAATAAATAAATAAATAAATAAATAAATAAATAAGTAAATAAATATTTTTTTAAAGGATAAAAAAGAAAGAAAGACCAGGCAGGCCTGCCATCCTTATCTCTGTCTGTCTGTCTGTCTGTCTGTCTGATCCCCTGGAACTGGAGATGGGCCACCATATAGGTGCTGGTAGTTGATCCCAGGTTCTCTGGAAGAGGACCCAATGCTGTTAATTGTTGAGCCTTTTCAGTGGCCCCACCCATCTTTAAATTTTTAGAAGTATATGTGAGTCTGTGTTTATGTACATCATATGCAGACCATAAGAGGGATTTAGATTCTCCAGAATCCTACACCCACTTCTGGAGTTTCTGAAGACAGCTACAGTATACTTATATGTATTAAATACCTGAATAATTAAATAAATAAACATTTTTTTAAAAGGATAAGAAAAAAAAAGACCAGGCAGGCCTGCCATCCTTATCTCTGTCTGTCTGTCTGTCTGTCTGATCCCCTGGAACTGGAGATGGGCCACCATATAGGTGCTGGTAGTTGATCCCAGGTTCTCTGGAAGAGGACCCAATGCTGTTAATTGTTGAGCCTTTCCAGTGGCCCCACCCATCTTTAAATTTTTAGAAGTATATGTGAGTCTGTGTTTATGTACATCATATGCAGACCATAAGAGGGATTTAGATTCTCCAGAATCCTACACTCACTTCTGGAGTGTCTGAAGACAGATACAGTATACTTATATGTATTAAATACCTGAATAATTAAATAAATAAACATTTTTTTAAAAGGATAAGAAAAAAAAAGACCAGGCAGGCCTGCCATCCTTATCTCTGTCTGTCTGTCTGTCTGTCTGTCTGATCCCTGAGAACTGGAGATGGGCCACTATATAGTTGATGGTAGTTGATCCCAGGTACTCTGGAAGAGGAGACAATGCTGTTACTTGTAGAGCTTTTTCAGTGGCCCCACCCTTCTTTAAATTTTTGAAGTATATGTGAGGCTGTGTTTATGTACATCATATGCAGACCATAAGAGGGATTTAGATTCTGCAGAATGTGACACCCTCTACTGGAGTGTCAGAAGACAGCTACAGTGTACTTATATCTAGTAAATACATAAATGAATAAATAAATAAATAAATAAATAAATAAATAAATAAATAAATAAATAAGTAAATAAACATTTTTTTAAAGGATAAAAAAGAAAGAAAGACCAGGCAGGCCTGCCATCCTTATCTCTGTCTGTCTGTCTGTCTGTCTGTCTGATCCCCTGGAACTGGAGATGGGCCACCATATAGGTGCTGGTAGTTGATCCCAGGTTCTCTGGAAGAGGACCCAATGCTGTTAATTGTTGAGCCTTTTCAGTGGCCCCACCCATCTTTAAATTTTTAGAAGTATATGTGAGTCTGTGTTTATGTACATCATATGCAGACCATAAGAGGGATTTAGATTCTCCAGAATCCTACACCCACTTCTGGAGTGTCTGAAGACAGCTACAGTATACTTATATGTATTAAATACCTGAATAATTAAATAAATAAACATTTTTTTAAAAGGATAAGAAAAAAAAAGACCAGGCAGGCCTGCCATCCTTATCTCTGTCTGTCTGTCTGTCTGTCTGATCCCCTGGAACTGGAGATGGGCCACCATATAGGTGCTGGTAGTTGATCCCAGGTTCTCTGGAAGAGGACCCAATGCTGTTAATTGTTGAGCCTTTCAAAGTGGCCCCACACATCTTTAAATTTTTAGAAGTATATGTGAGTCTGTGTTTATGTACATCATATGCAGACCATAAGAGGGATTTAGATTCTCCAGAATCCTACAATCACTTCTGGAGTGTCTGAAGACAGCTACAGTATACTTATATGTATTAAATACCTGAATAATTAAATAAATAAACATTTTTTTTAAAAGGATAAGAAAAAAAAAAAGACCAGGCAGGCCTGCCATCCTTATCTCTGTCTGTCTGTCTGTCTGTGTGTCTGTCTGATCTCCTGTAACTGGAGATCGGCCACCATATAGTTGGTGGTAGTTGAACCCAGGTTCTCTGGAAGAAGAGACAATGCTGTTAATTGTTGAGCCCTTTCAGTGGCCCCACTCATCTTTAAATTTTTAGAAGAGTATGTGAGGCTATGTTTATGTACATGATATGCAGATCATAAGAGAGATTTAGATTCTCCAGAATCTGACACCCTCTTCTGAAGTGACTGAAGACAGCTAATGTGTACTTATATCGAATAAATACATACATAAATAAATAAATAAATAAATAAATAAATAAATAAACATTTTTTAAAAAGATAAGAAAGAAAGAAAGACCAGGCAGGCCTGCCATCCTTATCTCTGTCTGTCTGTCTGTCTGATCCTCTGATACTGGATATGGGCCACCATATAGTTGCTGGTAGTTGATCCCAGGTTCTCTGGAAGAGGAGACAATGCTGTTAATTGTTGAGACATTTCAGTGGTCTCACCCATCTTTAAATATTTAGAAGTGTATGTGAGGCTGTGTTTATGTACATCATACGCAGACCATAAGAGGGATTTAGATTCTCCAGAATCTGACACCCTCTTCTGGAGTATCTGAAGACAGCTACAGTGTACTGATATCTAATAAATAAATAGATAAATAAATAAGTAAATAAATAAATAAATAAACATTTTTTAAAAGGATAAGAAATAAAGAAAGACCAGGCAAGCCTACCATCCATATCTCTGTCTGTCTGTCTTTCTATCTGATCTCCGGGAACTGGAGATGGGGCACCATATAGTTGCTGGTAGTTGATCCAAGGTTCTCTGGAAGAGGAGACCATTCTGTTAATTGTTGAGCCCTTTCAGTGGCCCCACACTTCTTTAAATTTTTAGAAGTATACTTGAGGCTGTGTTTATGTACATCATATGCACATTATAAGAGGATTTAGATTCTCCAGAATCTGACTCCCTCTACTGGAGTGTCTGAAGACAGCTACAGTGTATTTATATCTAATAAATAAATAAATAAATAAATATATAAATAAATAAATAAATAAACATTATTTAAACAGGATAAGAAATAAAGAAAGACCTGGCAGGCCTGCCATCCATATCTCTGTCTGTCTGTCTGTCTGTCTGTCTATCTGATCCCCTGGAACTGGAGATGGGCCACCATATAGTTGCTGGTAGTTGATCCCAGGTTCTCTGGAAGAGGAGACAATGCTGTTAATGTTGAGCCCTTTCTTTCTTTCTTTCTTTTTTTTTTTTTTTTTTTTTTTGGTTTTTTTGAGACAGGTTTTCTCTGTGTAGCCCTGGCTGTCCTGGAACTCACTTTGTAGACCAGGCTGGCCGGGAACTCAGAAATCCGCCTGCCTCTGCCTCCCGAGTGCTGGGATTAAAGGCGTGCACCACCACGCCCGGCTTGTTGAGCCCTTTCAATGGCCCTACCCATGTTTAAATTTTTAGAAGTGTATGTGAGGCTGTGTTTATGTACATCATATGCAGACCAGAAGAGGGATTTAGATTCATCAGAATCTGACCCCCTCTACTGGAGTGTCTGAAGACAGCTACTGTGTACTTATATCTAATAAATAAATAAATAAATAAATAAATAAATAAATAAATAAACATTTTTTAAAATGGATAAGAAATAAAGAGAGACAAGGCAGGAGTGCCATCCTTATCTCTGTCTGTCTATCTGTCTGTCTGATACCCTGGAACTGGAGATGGTCCATCATATACTTGCTGGTAGTTGATCCCAGGTTCTCTGGAAGAGGAGACAATGCTGTTAATTGTTGAGCCCTTTCAGTCGCCCCACCCATCCTTAAATTTTTAGAAGTGTATGTGAGGCTGTGTTTATGTACATCATATGCAGACCTTAAGTGGGATTTAGATTGTCCAGAATCTGACACCCTCTTCTGGAGTGTCTGAAGACAGCTACAGTGTATTTATATCTAATAAATAAATAAATAAATAAATAAATAAATAAATAAATATTTTTTAAAATGGATAAGAAATAAAGAAAGACCAGGCAGGAGTGCCATCCTTATCTCTGTCTGTCTATCTGTCTGTCTGATCCCCTGGAACTGGAGATGGTCCATCATATACTTGCTGGTAGTTGATCCCAGGTTCTCTGGAAGAGGAGACAATGCTGTTATTTGTTGAGCCCTTTAAGTGGCCCCACCCATTTTTAAATTTTTAGAAGTGTATGTGAATCTCTGTTTATGTACATCATATGCATACCATAAGAGGGATTTAGATTCTCCAGAATCTGACACCCTCTTCGGGAGTGTCTGAAGACAGCTAGAGTGTACTTATATCTAATAAATATATACATAAATAAGTAAATAAATAAACATTTTTTAAAAAGGATAAGACAGAAAGAAAGACCAGGCAGGCCTGCCATCCTTATCTCTGTCTGTCTGTCTCTCTGTCTGTCTGATCCCCTGGAACTGGAGATGGGCCACCATATAGTTGCTGGTAGTTGGTCCCAGGTTCTCTGGAAGAGGAGACAATGCTGTTAATTGTTAAGCCCTTTCAGTGGCCCCACCAATCTTTATATTTTTAGAAGTATATGTGAGTCTCTGTTTATGTACATCATATGCAGACCATTAGAGGGGTTTAGATTCTCCAGATTCTGACACCCTCTACTGGAGTATCTGAAGACAACTACAGTGTACTTATATCTATTAAATACATAAAAAAATAAATAAATGAATAAATAAATAAATAAATAAGTAAATAAATGAATAAACATTTTTAAAAAAGGATAAGAACGAAAGAAAGACCTGGCAGGCCTGCCATCCTTATCTCTGTCTGTCTGGCTGTCTGTCTGTCTGATCCTCTGATACTGGATATGCGCCACCATATAGTTGCTGGTAGTTGATCCCAGGTTCTCTGGAAGGGGAGACAATGCTGTTAATTGTTGAGACCTTTCAGTGGTCCCACCCATCTTTAAATATTTAGAAGTGTATGTGAGGCTGTGTTTATGTACATCATATGCAGACCATAAGAGGGTTTTAGATTCTCCAGAATCTGACACCCTCTACTGAAGTGTCTGAACAGCTACAGTGTACTTATATCTAATAAATACATAAATAAATAAATAAATAAATAAATAAATAAACATTTTTTAGAAAGGATAAGCAAGAAAGAAAGACCAGGCAGGCATGCCATCCATATCTCTGTCTGTCTGTCTGTCTTTCTGTCTATCTGATCCCCGGAAATGGAGATGGGCCACCATATAGTTGCTGGTAGTTGATCCCAGGTTCTCTGGAAGAGGAGAAAATGCTGTTACTGTTGAGCCCTTTCAGTGACCCTACCCATCTTTAAATTTTTAGAAGTGTATGTGAGGCTGTGTTTATGTACATCATATGCAGACCAGAAGAGGGATTTAGATTCATCAGAATCTGACACCCTCTTCATGAGTGTCTGAAGACAGCTACAGTGTATTTATATCTAATAAATAAATAAATAAATAAATAAATAAATAAATAAATAAATAAATAAACATTTTTTAAAATGGATAAGAAATAAAGAGAGACCAGGCAGGAGTGCCATCCTTATCTCTGTCTGTCTATCTGTCTGTCTGATCCCCTGGAACTGGAGATGGTCCATCATATACTTGCTGGTAGTTGATCCCAGGTTCTCTGGAAGAGGAGACAATGCTGTTATTTGTTGAGCCCTTTAAGTGGCCCCACCCATCTTTAAATATTTAGAAGTATATGTGAGGCTGTGTTTATGTACATCATAAGCAGACCATAAGAGAAATTTAGATTCTCCAGAATCTGACACCCTCTTCTGGAGTGTCTGAAGAAAGCTACAGTCTACTTATATCTAGTAAATAAATAGATAAATAAATAAATAAATAAATAAATAAACTTTTTTTAAAAAGGATAAAAAAGAAAGAAAGACCAGGCAGGCCTTCCATCTATATCTATGTCTGTCGGTCTGTGTGTCTATCTGATCCCCGGGAACTGGAGATGGGCCACCATATAGTTGCTTGTAGTTGATCCAAGGTTCTCTGGAAGAGGAGACAATGCTGTTAATTGTTGAGCCCTTTCAGTGGCCCCACACTTCTTTAAATTTTTAGAAGTATACCTGAGGCTGTGTTTATGTACATCATATGCAGATATTAAGAGGATTTAGATTCTCCAGAATCTGACACCCTCTACTGGAGTGTCTGAAGACAGCTAGAGTGTACTTATATCTAATAAATACATAAATAAATAAATAAATAAATAAATAAATAAATAAATAAACATTTTTTAAAAAGGATAAGAAAGAAAGAAGACCTGGCAGGCCTGCCATCCTTATCTCTGTCTGTCTGTCTGTCTGTCTGTCTGATCCTCTGATACTGGATATGGGCCACCATATAGTTGCTGGTAGTTGATCCCAGGTTCTATGGAAGAGGAGACAATGCTATTAATTGTTGAGACCTTTCAGTGGTCCCACCCATCTTTAAATTTTTAGAAGTATATGTGAGGCTGTGTTTATGTACATCATATGCAGACCATAAGAGGGATTTAGATTCTCCAGAATCTGACACCCTCTTCTGGAGTGTCTGAAGACAGCTACTGTGTACTTATAGCTAATAAATACATAAATAAATAATTAAATAAACATTTTTTAAAAAGGATAAGAAAGAAAGAAAGACCAGGCAGGCCTGCCAACCTTATCTCTCTCTGTCTGTCTGTCTGTCTGATCCCTGAGAACTGGAGTTAGGCCACTATATAGTTGCTGGTAGTTGATCCCAGGTACTCTGGAAGAGGAGACAATGCTGTTAATTGTTGAGCTTTTTCAGTGGCCCCACCCTTCTTTAAATTTTCGAAGTATATGTGAGGCTGTGTTTATGTACATCATATGCAGACCATAAGAGGGATTTAGATTCTGCAGAATGTGACACCCTCTACTGGAGTGTCAGAGGACAGCTACAGTGTACTTATATCTAATAAATACATAAAAAAATAAATAAATAAATAAATAAATAAATAAATAAATAAATAAATAAGTAAATAAACATTTTTTTAAAGGATAAGAAAGAAAGAAAGACCAGGCAGGCCTGCCATCCTTATCTCTGTCTGTCTGTCTGTCTGTCTGATCCCCTGTTACTGGAGATGGGCCACCATATAGGTGCTGGTAGTTGATCCCAGGTTCTCTGGAAGAGGACCCAATGCTGTTAATTGTTGAGCCTTTTCAGTGGCCCCACCCATCTTTAAATTTTTAGAAGTATATGTGAGTCTGTGTTTATGTACATCATATGCAGACCATAAGAGGGATTTAGATTTTCCTGAATTTGACACCCTCTTCTGGAGTGTCTGAAGACAGCTACTGTGTACTTATATATAATAAATACTTAAATAAATAAATAAATAAATAAATAAATAAATAAATAAATAATAAACATTTTTTTAAACAGGATAAGTAAGAAAGAAAGACCAGGCAGGCCTGCCATCCTTATCTCTGTCTATCTGTCTGTCTGTCTGATTCCCTGGAACTGCAGATGGGCCACCATATAGTTGCTGGAGTTGATCCCAGGTTCTATGGAAGAGGAGACAATGCTGTTAATTGTTGAGACCTTTCAGTGGTCCCATCCATCTTTAAATATTTAGAAGTATATGTGAGGCTGTGTTTATGTACATCATAAGCAGACCATAAGAGAGATTTAGATTCTCCAGAATCTGACACCCTCTTCTGGAGTGTCTGAAGACAGCTACAGTCTACTTATATGTAGTAAACAAATAGATAAATAAATAAATAAATAAATAAATAAATATTTTTTAAAAAAGGATAAGAAAGAAAGAAAGACCAGGCAGGCCTTCAATCTATATCTATGTCTGTCTGTCTGTCTGTCTATCTGATCCCCGGGAACTGGAGATGGGCCACCATATAGTTGCTGGTAGTTGATCCAAGGTTCTCTGGAAGAGGAGACAATGCTGTTAATTGTTGAGCCCTTTCAGTGGCCCAACACTTCTTTAAATTTTTAGAAGTATACCTGAGGCTGTGTTTATGTACATCATATGCAGATTATAAGAGGATTTAGATTCTCCAGAATCTGACACCCTCTACTGGAGTGTCTAAAGACAGCTACAGTGTACTGATGTCTAATAAATACATAAATAAATAAATAATTAAACATTTTTTAAAAGGATAAGAAAGAAAGAAAGACCAGGCAGGCCAGCCATTCTTATCTCTGTCTGTCTCTCTGTCTGTCTGACATCTGTCTGATACCCTGGAACTCGAGATGGGCCACCATATAGTTGCTGGTATTTCATCCCAGGTTCTCTGGAGAGGAGACAATGCTGTTAATTGTTGAGCCCTTCCAGTGATCCCACCCATCTTTAATTTTTTAGAAGTATATGTGAGGCTGTGTTTATATACATCATATGCAGACCATAAGAGGGATTTAGATTCTCCAGAATCCTACACCCTCTTCTGGAGTGTCTGAAGACAGCTACAGTATACTTATATGAAATAAATACCTGAATAATTAAATAAATAAACATTTTTTAAAAGGATAAGAAAATAAGAAAGACCAGGCAGGCCTGTCATCCTTATCTCTGTCTGTCTGTCTGTCTGTCTGTCTGTCTGATCTCCTGTAACTGGAGATCGGCCACCATATAGTTGGTGGTAGTTGAACCCAGGTTCTCTGGAAGAGGAGACAATGCTGTTAATTGTTGAGCCCTTTCAGTGGCCCCACTCATCTTTAAATTTTTAGGAGAGTATCTGAGGCTGTGTTTATGTACATGATATGCAGATCATAAAAGAGATTTAGATTCTCCAGAATCTGACACCCTCTTCTGGAGTGTCTGAAGACAGCTACAGTGTACTCATATCTAATAAATAAATAGATAAATAAATAAATAAACATTTTTTTAAAAGGATAAGAAAGAAAGAAAGACCAGGCAGGCCTACCATCCATATCTCTGTCTGTCTGTCTGTCTGTCTATCTGATCCCCGGGAACTGGAGATGGGCCACCATATAGTTGCTGGTAGTTGATCCAAGGTTCTCTGGAAGAGGAGACCATGCTGTTAATAGTTGTGCCCTTTCAGTGGCCCCACACTTCTTTAAATTTTTCGAAGTATACTTTAGGCTGTGTTTATGTACATCTTATGCACATTATAAGAGGATTTAGATTCTCCAGAATTTGACACCCTCTACTGGAGTGTCTAAAGACAGCTACAGTGTACTGATATCTAATAAATAAATAGATAAATAAATAAATAAATAAATAAATAAATAAATAAATAAACATTTTTTAAAATAGATAAGAAATAAAGAAAGACCAGGCAGGAGAGCCATCCTTATCTCTGTCTGTCTATCTATCTGTCTGATCCCCTGGAACTGGAGATGGTCCATCATATACTTGCTGGTAGTTGACACCAGGTTCTCTGGAAGAGGAGACAATGCTGTTATTTGTTGAGCCCTTTAAGTGGCCCCACCCATCTTTAAATTTTTAGAAGTGTATGTGAGTCTCTGTTTATGTACATCATATGCAGACCATAAGAGGGATTTAGATTCTCCAGAATCTGACACCCTCTTCTGGAGTGTCTGAAGACAGCTACAGTGTACTTATATCTAATAAATATATACATAAATAAATAAATAAATAAATAAACATTTTTTGAAAAAAGATAAGAAAGAAAGAAAGACCAGGCAGGCCGTCCATCCATATCTCTGTCTGTCTGTCTGTCTGTCTATCTGATCCCCGGGAAATGGAGATGGGCCACCATAGAGTTGCTGGTAGTGATCCAAGGTTCTCTGGAAGAGGAGACAATGCTGTTAATTGTTGAGCCCTTTCAGTGGCCCCACACTTCTTTAAATTTTTAGAAGTATACTTGAGGCTGTGTTTATGTACATCATATGCAGACCATAAGAGGGATTTAGATTCTCCAGAATCTGACACCCTCTACTGGAGTGTCTGAACAGCTACAGTGTACTTATATCTAATAAATAAATAAATAAATAAATAAATAAATAAATAAATAAATAAATAAACATTTTTTAAAAAGGATTAGAAAGAAAGACCAGGCAGGCCTGCCATCCATATCTCTGTCTGTCTGTCTGTCTGTCTATCTGATCCCCGGGAACTGGAGATGGGCCACCATATAGTTGCTGGTAGTTGATCCCAGGTTCTCTAGAAGAGGAGACAATGCTGTTAATGTTGAGCCCTTTCAGTGGCCCTACCCATCTTTAAATTTTTAGAAGTGTATATGAGGCCGTGTTTATGTACATCATATGCAGACCAGAAGAGGGATTTAGATTCATCAGAATCTGACACCCTCTTCTGGAGTGTCTGAAGACAGCTACAGTGAACTTATATCTAATAAATAAATAAATGAATAAATAAATAAATAAATAAATAAATAAATAAACATTATTTAAACAGGATAAGAAAGAAAGAAAGACCAGGCAGGCCTTCCATCCATATCACTGTCTGTCTGTCTGTCTGTCTGTCTGTCTATCTGATCCCCGGGAACTGGAGATGGGCCACCATATTGTTGCTGGTAGTTGATCCCAGGTTCTCTGGAAGAGGAGACAATGCTGTTAATTGTTGAGCCCTTTCAGTCGCCCCACCCATCCTTAAATTTTTAGAAGTGTATGTGAGGCTGTGTTTATGTACATCATATGCAGACCATAAGAGGGATTTAGATTGTCCAGAATCTGACACCCTCTTCTGGAGTGTCTGAAGACAGCTACAGTGTAGTTATATCTAATAAATAAATAAATAAATAAATAAACATTTTTTAAAATGAATAAGAAATAAAGAAAGACAAGGCAGGAGTGCCATCCTTATCTCTGTCTATCTGATCACCTGGAACTGGAGATGGTACATCATATACTTGCTGGTAGTTGATACCAGGTTCTCTGGAAGAGGAGACAATGCTGTTATTTGTTGAGCCCATTAAGTGGCCCCACCCATCTTTAAATTTTTAGAGGTGTATGTGAGTCTCTGTTTATGTACATCATATGCAGACCATAAGAGGGATTTAGATTCTCCAGAATCTGACACCCTCTTCTGGAGTGTCTGAAGACAGCTACAGTGTACTTATATCTAATAAATATAAATAAATAAATAAATAAATAAATAAATAAATAAATAAACATTTTTTAAAAAGGATAAGAAAGAAAGAAAAATCAGGCAGGCCTACCATCCTTATCTCTGTCTGTCTGTCTCTCTGTCTGTCTGATCCCCTGGAACTGGAGATGGGCCACCATATAGGTGCTGATAGTTGATCCCAGGTTCTCTGGAAGAGTAGACAAAGCTGTTAATTGTTGAGCCCTTTCAGTGGCCCCACCCATCTTTAAATTTTTAGAAGTATATGTGAGTCTCTGTTTATGTACATCATATGCAGACCATAAGAGGGATTTAGATTCTCCAGTATCTGACACCCTCTTCTGGAGTGTCTGCAGACAGCTACAGTGTACTTATGTCTAATAAATACATACATAAATAAATAAATAAATAAATAAATGAATAAATAAACATTTTTTAAAAAGGATAAGAAAGAAAGAAAGACTAGGCAGGCCTGCCATCCTTATCTCTGTCTGTCTGTCTGTCTGTCTGTCTGATCCTCTGATACTGGATATGGGCCACCATATAGTTGCTGGTAGTTGATCCCAGGTTCTCTGGAAGAGGAGACAATGCTGTTAATTGTTGAGACATTTCAGTGGTCCCACCCATTTTTAAATATTTAGAAGTGTATGTGAGGCTGTGTTTATGTACATCATATGCAGACCATAAAAGGGATTTAGATTCTCCAGAATCTGACACCCTCTTCTGGAGTGTCTGAAGACAGCTACAGTGTACTGATGTCTAATAAATAAATAGATAAATAAATAAATACATAAATAAACATTTTTTAAAAGGATAAGAAAGAAAGAAAGACCAGGCAGGCCTACCATCCATATCTCTGTCTGTCTGTCTGTCTGTCTATCTGATCCCCGGGAACTGGAGATGGGCCACCATATAGTTGCTGGTAGTTGATCCAAGGTTCTCTGGAAGAGGAGACAATGCTGTTAATTGTTTAGCCCTTTCAGTGCCCCCACACTTCTTTAAATTTTTAGAAGTATACTTTAGGCTGTGTTTATGTACATCTTATGCACATTATAAGATGATTTAGATTCTCCAGATTCTGACACCCTCTACTGGAGTGTCAGAAGACAGCTACAGTGTATTTATATCTAATAAATACATAAATAAATAAATAAATAAATAAATAAATAAATAAATAAACTTTTTTAAAAAGGATAAGAAAGAAAGAAAGACCAGGCAGGCCTTCCATCCATATCTCTGTCTTTCTGTCTGTCTGTCTATCTGATCCCCTGGAACTGTAGATGGGCCACCATATAGTTGCTGGTAGTTGATCCCAGGTTCTCTGGAGGAGGAGACAATGCTGTTAATGTTGAGCCCTTTCTTTTTTTTTTTTTTTTTTTTTTTTGGTTTTTGGAGACAGGGTTTCTCTGTGTAGCCCTGGCTGTCCTGGAACTCACTTTGTAGACCAGGCTGGCTTCGAACTCAGAAATCTGCCTGCCTCTGCCTCCCGAGTGCTGGGATTAAAGGCTTGCGCCAACACGCCCAGCTTGTTGAGCCCTATCAGTGGCCCTACCCATGTTTAAATTTTTAGAAGTATATGTGAGGCTGTGTTTATGTACATCATATGCAGACCAGAAGAGGGATTTAGAGTCATCAGAATCTGACACCCTCTACTGGAGTGTCTGAAGACAGCTACAGTGTACTTATATCTAATAAATAAATAAATAAATAAATAAATAAATAAATAAATAAATAAAAAAATAAACATTATTTAAACAGGATAAGAAAGAAAGAAAGACCAGGCAGGCCTTCCATCCATATCTCTGTCTGTCTGTCTGTCTGTCTATCTGATCCCCTGGAACTGGAGATGGGCCACCATATAGTTGCTGGTAGTTGATCCCAGGTTCTCTGGAAGAGGAGACAATGCTGTTAATTGTTGAGCCCTTTCAGTCGCCCCACCCATCCTTAAATTTTTAGAAGTGTATGTGAGGCTGTGTTTATGTACATCATATGCAGACCTTAAGAGGGATTTAGATTGTCCAGAATCTGACACCCTCTTCTGGAGTGTCTGAAGACAGCTACAGTGTATTTATATCTAATAAATAAATAAATAAATAAATAAATAAATAAATAAATATATAAATAAACATTTTTTAAAATGGATAAGAAATAAAGAAAGACCAGGCAGGAGAGCCATCCTTATCTCTGTCTGTCTATCTGTCTGTCTGATCCCCTGGAACTGGAGATGGTCCATCATATACTTGCTGGTAGTTGACACCAGGTTCTCTGGAAGAGGAGACAATGCTGTTATTTGTTGAGCCCTTTAAGTGGCCCCACCCATCTTTAAATTTTTAGAAGTGTATGTGAATCTCTCTTTATGTACATCATATGCATACCATAAGAGGGATTTAGATTCTCCAGAATCTGACACCCTCTTCTGGAGTGTCTGAAGACAGCTACAGTGTATTTATATCTAATAAATAAATAAATAAATAAATAAATAAATAAATAAACATTTTTAAAAAAGGAATAGAAAGAAAGACCAGGCAGGCCTTCCATCCATATCTCTGTCTGTCTGTCTGTCTGTCTGTCTGTCTATCTGATCCCCGGGAACTGGAGATGGGCCACCATATTGTTGCTGGTAGTTGATCCCAGGTTCTCTGGAAGAGGAGACAATGCTGTTAATTGTTGAGCCCTTTCAGTCGTCCCACCCATCCTTAAATTTTTAGAAGTGTATGTGAGGCTGTGTTTATGTACATCATATGCAGACCAGAAGAGGGATTTAGATTGTCCAGAATCTGACACCCTTTTCTGGAGTGTCTGAAGACAGCTACAGTGTATTTATATCTAATAAATAAATAAATAAATAAATAAATAAATAAATAAATAAATAAACATTTTTTAAAATGGATAAGAAATAAAGAAAGACAAGGCAGGAGTGCCATCCTTATCTCTGTCTGTCTGATCCCCTGGAACTGGAGATGGTCCATCATATACTTGCTGGTAGTTGATCCCAGGTTCTCTGGAAGAGGAGACAATGCTGTTAATTGTTGAGACCTTTCAGTGGTCCCACCTATCTTTAAATATTTAGAAGTGTATGTGAGGCTGTGTTTATGTACATCATATGCAAACCATAAGAGGGATTTAGATTCTCCAGATTCTGACACCCTCTTCTGGAGTGTCTGAAGACAGCTACAGTGTACTGATATCTAATAAATAAATAGATAAATAAATAAATAAATAAATAAACATTTTTTAAAAAGGATAAGAAAAAAAGAAAGACCAGGCAGGCCTACCATCCATATCTCTGTCTGTCTGTCTGTCTGTCTATCTATCTGATCCCCGGGAACTCAAGATGGCCCACCATATAGTTGCTGGTAGTTGATCCAAGGTTCTCTGGAAGACGAGACAATGCTGGTAATTGTTGAGCCCTTTCAGTGGCCCCACACTTCTTTAAATTTTTAGAAGTATACCTGAGGCTGTGTTTATGTACATCATATGCAGATTATAAGAGGATTTAGATTCTCCAGAATCTGACACCCTCTACTGGAGTGTCTGCAGACAGCTACAGTGTACTTATATCTAATTAATACATAAATAAATAAATAAACATTTTTTAAAAAGGATAAGAAAGAAAGAAAGACCAGGCAGGCCTCCATCCTTATCTCTGTCTGTCTGTCTGTCTGTTTGATAGGCTGGAACTGGAGATGGGCCACCATATAGTTGCTGGTAGTTCATCCCAGGCTCTCTAGACGAGGAGACAATGCTGTTAATTGTTGAGCATTTTCAGTGGCCCCACCCATCTTTAAATTTTTAGAAGTAAAGTTGAGGCTGTGTTTATGTACATCATATGCAGACCATAAGAGGGATTTAGATTCTCCAGAATCTGACACCCTCTTCTGGATTGTTTGAAGAAAGCTACAGTGTACTTATATTTAATAAATACATAAATAAATAAATAAACATTTTTTAAAAATGATAAGAAAGAAAGAAAGACCAGGCAGACCTGCCATCCTTATCTCTGTCTGTCTGTCTGTCTGTTTGATACCCTGGAACTGGAGATTGGCCACCATATAGTTGCTGGTAGATCATCCGAGGCTCTCTGGAAGAGGAGACAATGCTGTTAATTGTTGAGTCCTTTCAGTGGCCCCACCCATCTTTAAATTTTTAGAAGTATATGTGAGTCTGTGTTTATGTACATCATATGCAGACCATAAGAGGGATTTAGATTTTCCTGAATTTGACACCCTCTTCTGGAGTGTCTGAAGACAGCTACTGTGTACTTATATATAATAAATACATAAATATATAAATAAATAAATAAATAAATAAATAAATAAATAAATAAACATTTTTTTAAACAGGATAAGTAAGAAAGAATGACCAGGCAGGCCTGCCATCCTTATCTCTGTCTGTCTGTCTGTCTGTCTGATCCCCTGGAACTGCAGATGGGCCACCATATAGTTGCTGGTAGTTGATCCCAGGTTCTCTGGAAGAGGAGACAATGATGTTAATTGTTGAGCCCTTTCAGTGGTCCCACCCATCTTTAAATTTTTAGAAGTATATGTGAGGCTGTGTTTAGGTACATCATGTGCAGACCATAAGAGGGATTTAGATTCTCCAGAATCTGAAACCCTCTTCTGGAGTGTCTGAAGACAGCTACTGTGTACTTATATCTAATAAATACATAAATAAATAATTAAATAAACATTTTTTAAAAGGATAAGAAAGAAAGAAAGAAAGAAAAGGCAGGCCTGCCATCCTTAGCTCTGTCTGTCTGTCTGTCTGTCTGATCCCTGAGAACTGGAGATGGGACACCATATAGTTGCTGGTAGTTGATCCCAGGTTCTCTGGAAGAGGAGACAATGCTGTTAATTGTTGAGCTTTTTCAGTGGCCCCACCCTTCTTTAAATTTTTGAAGTATATGTGAGGCTGTGTTTATGTACATCATATGCAGATTATAAGAGGATTTAGATTCTCCAGAATCTGACACCCTCTACTGGAGTGTCTGAAGACAGCTACAGTGTACTTATATCTAATAAATAAAAAAATAAATAAATAAATAAATAAACATTTTTTAAAAGGATAAGAAAGAAAGAAAAACCAGGCAGGCCTGCCATTCTTATCTCTCTCTGTCTGACATCTGTCTGATCCCCTGGAACTCGAGATGGGCCACCATATAGTTGCTGGTGGTTCATCCCAGGTTCTCTGGAAGAGGAGACAATGCTGTTAATTGTTGAGCCCTTCCAGTGACCCCACCCATCTTTAATTTTTTAGAAGTATATGTGAGGCTGTGTTTATATACATCATATACAGACCATAAGAGGGATTTAGATTCTCCAGAATCCTACACCCTCTTCTGGAGTGTCTGAAGACAGCTACAGTGTACTTATATCTAATAAATAAATAGATAAATAAATAAATAAATAAATAAACATTTTTTAAAAAGGATAAGAAAGAAAGAAAGACCAGGCAGGCCTTCCATCCATATCTCTGTCTGTCTGTCTGTCTGTCTATCTGATCCCCGGGAACTGGAGATGGGCCACCATATAGTTGCTGGTAGTTGATCCCAGGTTCTCTGGAAGAGGAGACAATGATGTTAATTGTTGAGCCCTTTCAGTGGCCCCACCCATCCTTAAATTTTTAGAAGTGTATGTGAGGCTGTCTTTATGTACATCATATGCAGACCTTACGAGGGATTTAGATTGTCCAGAATCTGACACCCTCTTCTGGAGTGTCTGAAGACAGCTACAGTGTAGTTATATCTAATAAATAAATAAATAAATAAATAAATAAATAAATAAATAAACATTTTTTAAAAAGGATAAGAAAGCCTGAAAAATCAGGCAGGCCTGCCATCCTTATCTCTGTCTGTCTGTCTGATCCCCTGGAACTGGAGATGGGCCACCATATAGGTGCTGGTAGTTGATCCCAGGTTCTCTGGAAGAGGAGACAATGCTGTTAATTGTTGAGCCCTTTCAGTGGCCCAACCCATCTTTAAATTTTTAGAAGTATATGTGAGGCTGTGTTTATGTACATCATATGCAGACCATAAGAGGGATATAGATTCTCCAGAATCTGTCACCCTCTTCTGGATTGTCTGAAGACAGCTACAGTGTACTTATATCTAATAAATAAATAAATAAATAAATAAATAAATAAATAAATAAACATTTTTTTAAATAGGATAAGAAAGAAAGAAAAATCAGGCAGGCCTGCCATCCTTATCTCTGTCTGTCTGTCTGTCTGTCTGATCCCCTGGAACTGGAGATGGGCCACCATATAGTTGCTGGTAGTTGATCCCAAGTCCTCTGGAAGAGGAGACAATGCTGTTAATTGTTGAGCCCTTTCATTGGCCCCACCCATCTTTAAATTTTTAGAAGTAAATGTGAGGCTGTGTTTATGTACATCATATTCAGACCATAAGAGGTATTTAGATTCTCCAGAATATGACACCGACTTTTGGAGTCTCTAAGACGGATACAGAGTACTTATATCTAATAAATACATAAATAAATAAATAAATAAATAAATAAATAAATAAATAAATAAATAAATATTTTTTAAAATCGATTAGAAAGAAAGACCAGGCAGGCCTGCCATCCTTATCTTTATCTGTGTGTCTGTCTGTCTGATCCCCTGGAACTGGAGATGGGCCACCATATAGTTGCTGGTAGTTGATCCCAGGTTCTCTGGAAGAGGAGACTATGCTGTTAATTGTTGAGCCCTTTCAGTGGCCCCACCCATATTTAAATTTTTAGAAGTATATGTAAGGCTGTGTTTATGTACCGAATATGCAGACCATAGGAGGGATTTAGATTCTCCAGAATCTGACACCCTCTTCTGGATTGTCTGAAGACAGATACAGTTTACTTATATCTAATAAATTCATAAATAAACAAATAAACATTTTTAAAAAATAATAATAAAGAAAGAGAGACCAGGCAGGCCTGCCATCCTTGTCTGTCTGTCTGTCTGTCTGATCCCCGGAACTGGAGATGGGCCACCATATAATTGTTGGTAGTTGATGCCTGGTTCTCTGAAAGAGGAGACAATGCTCTTAATTGTTGAGCCCTTTCAGTGGCCCCACACATTTTAAGTTTTTAGAAGTATATGTGAGGCTGTGTTTATGTACATCATATGAAGACTATAAAAGGGATTTAGATTCTCGAGAATCTGACACCCTCTTCGTGAGTGTTTGAAGTCAGCTACAGTGTACTTATATCTAATAAGTACATACATAAATTAATAAACATTTTTTAAAAAGGATAAGAAAGAAAGAAAAACCAGGCAGGCCTGCCACCTTGTCTGTCTGTCTGTCTGTCTGTCTGTCTGTCTATCTGTCAGATCCCCTGGAACTGGAGATGGGCCACCATATAGTTGATGGTAGTTGATCCCAGGTTCTCTGGAAGAGGAGACAATGCTGGTAATTGTTGAGCCCATTCAGTGGCCCCACCCATCTTTAAAATTTTAGAAGTATATGTGAGGCTGTGTTTATGTACATCATATGTAGACCATAAGAGGGATTTAGATTCTCAGGAATCTGACACCCTCTTCTGGAGTGTCTGAAGACAGCTACAGTATACTTATATCTAATAAATATGTAAGTAAATAAATAAATAAATACATAAATCAATAAACATTTTTTAAAAAGGATAAGAAAGAAAGAAAGAAAGGGCAGGCCTGCCATCCTTATCTCTGTCTGGCTGTCTGGCTGTCTGATCCCCGGGAACTAAAGGTGGGCCACCATATAGTTGCTGGTAGTTGATCCCAGGTTCTCTGGAAGAGGAGTCAATGCTGTTAATTTTTGAGCCCTTTCAGTGGCCCCACCCATCTCTAAATTTTTAGAAGTATATGTGAGGCTGTGTTTATGAACATCATATGCAGACCATTAGAGGGATTTATATTCTCCAGATTCTGACACCCTATTCTGGAGTGTCTGAAGACAGCTAAGGTGTATTTATATCTAATAAATAAATAAATAAATAAATAAATAAATAAATAAATAAACATTTTTTTAAAAGGATAAGAAAGAAAGAAAGAACAGGCAGGCCTGCCATCCTTATCTCTGTCTGGCTGTCTGGCTGTCTGATCCCCGGAAACTAAAGGTGGGCCACCATATAGTTGCTGGTAGTTGATCCCAGGTTCTCTGGAAGAGGAGTCAATGCTGTTAATTTTTGAGCCCTTTCAGTGGCCCCACCCATCTCTAAATTTTTAGAAGTATATGTGAGGCTGTGTTTATGAACATCATATGCAGACCATTAGAGGGAATTATTTTCTCCAGATTCTGACACCCTATTCTGGAGTGTCTGAAGACAGATACGGTGTATTTATATCTAATAAATAAATAAATAAATAAATAAATAAATAAATAAACATTTTTTAAAAAGGATAAGAAAGAAAGAAAGACCAGGCAGGCCTGCCATCCTTATCTCTGTCTGTCTGTCTGTCTGTTTTTCTGATCCCCTGGAACTGTAGATGGGCCACCATATAGTTGCTGGTAGTTGATCCCAGGTTCTCTGGAACAGGAGACAATGCTGTTAATTGTTGAGCCCTTTCAGTGGCCCGACCCATCTTTAAATTTTTAGAAGTATATGTGAGGCTGTTTTTATGTACATCATATGCAGACAATAAGAGGAACATAGATTCACCAGAATCTGACACCTTCTTCTGGAGTGTGTGAAGACAGATACAGTGTACTTATATCTAATAAATAAATAAATAAATAAATAAATAAATAAATAAATAAATAAATAAACATTTTTTAAAATGGATAAGAAAAAAAGAAAGACCAGGCAGGCATGCCATTCTTATCCTTGTCTGCTTGTCTGTCTGTTTCTCTGTCTGTCTGTCTGATCCCCAGGAACTGGAGATGGGCCACCATATTGTTGCTGGTAGTTGATCCCAGGTTCTCTGGATAGGAGACAATGCTGTTAATTGTTGTGCCCTTTCAGTTTCCCACCCATCTTTAAATTTTTAGAAGTAAATATGAGGCTGTGTTTATGTACATCATATGCAGACCATAAGCAGGATTTAGATTCTCCAGAATATGACACCCTCTTCTACAGTGTCTGAAGACAGCGACATTGTACTTATATCTAATAAATACATAAATAAATAAATAAACATTTTTTAAAAAGAATAAGGAAGAAAGGACAGCCAAGGCAGGCCTCCATCCTTATCTCTGTCTGTCTGTCTGTCTTTTTGATACCCTGCAACTGGAGATGGGCCACCATATAGTTGCTGGTAGTTGATCCCAGGCTCTCTGGAAGAGGAGACAATGCTGTTAATTGTTGAGCATTTTCAGTGGCCCCACCCATCTTTAAATTTTTAGAAGTAAAGTTGAGGCTGTGTTTATGTACATCATATGCAGACCATAAGAGGGATTTAGGTTCTCCAGAATCTGACACCCTCCTCTGGATTGTTTGAAGACAGCTACAGTGTACTTATATTTAATAAATACATAAATAAATAAATAAACATTTTTTAAAAATGATAAGAAAGAAAGAAAGACCAGGCAGGCCTGCCATCCTTATGTCTGTCTGTCTGTATGTCTGTCTGTCTGTCTATCTGATCCCCTGGAATTGGAGATGGGTCATCATATAGTTGCTGGTGGTTGATCCCAGATTCTATGGAAGAGGAGACAATGCACTTAATTGTTGAGCCATCTCAGTGGACCAACCCATCTTTAAATTTTTAGAAGTAAATGTGAGGCTGTGTTTATGTACATCATATGCAGACCATAAGAGGGATTTAGATTCTCCAGAATCCGGCACCCTCTTCTTGAGTGTCTCAAGACAGATACAGTATTTTTGTATCTAATAAATAAATAAATAAATAAATAAATAAATAAATAAATAAATAAACATTTTATAAAAAGGATAATAAAGAAAGAAAGACCATGCAGGCCTCCCACTTTGTCTGTCTTCTGTCTGTCTGTCTATCTGTCAGATCCCCTGGAAATGGAGATGGGCCACCATATAGTTGCTGGTAGTTGATACCAGGTTCTCCTAAGAGGAGACAATGCTGTTAATTGTTGAGCCCTTTCAGTGGCCCCACCCAACTTTAAATTTTTAGAAGTATATGTGAGGCTGTGTTTATGTACATCATATGCAGACCATAAGAGGGATATAGATTCTCCAGAATCTGACACCCTGTTCTGGAGTGTCTGAAGACAGCTACAGTGTACTTATATCTAATAAATAAATAAATAAATAAATAAACATTTTTTTATAAAGGATAAGAAAGAAAGAAAAACCAGGCAGGCCTGCCATCCTTATCTTTGTCTTTCTGTCTGTCTCTCTGTCAGATCCCCTGGAAGTGGAGATGGACCACCATATAGTTGCTGGTAGTTGATCCCAGGTCCTCTGGAAGAGGAGACAATGCTGTTAATTGTTGAGCCCTTTCAGTGGCCCCACCCATCTTTAATTTTTAGAAGTAAATGTGAGGCTGTGTTTATGTACATCATATTCAGACCTTAAGAGGAATTTAGATTCTCCAGAATATGACACCGACTTTTGGAGTGTCTAAGACTGATACAGTGTACTTATATCTAATAAATACATAAATAAATAAATAAATAAATAAATAAATAAATAAATAAACATTTTTTAAAATCGATTAGAAAGAAAGAAAGACCAGGCAGGCCTGCCATCCTTATCTCTATCTGTCTGTCTGTCTGTCTGATCCCCTGGAACTGTAGATGGGTCTCCATAGAGTTGCTGGTAGTTGATCCCAGTTTCTCTGGAAGAGGAGACAATGCTGTTAATTGTTGAGCACTTTCAGTGGCCCCACCCATCTTTAAATTTATAGAAGTATATGTAAGGCTGTGTTTATGTACCGAATATGCAGACAATAAAAGGATTTATATTCTCCTGATTCTGACACCCTCTTCTGGAGTGTCTGAAGACAGCTACAGTGTACTTATATCTAATAAATACATACATACCTATATAAATAAATAAATAAATAAACATTTTCAAAAGGATAAGAAATAAAGAAAGACCAGGCAGGCCTGCAATCCTTATCTCTGTCTGTCTGTCTGTCTATCTGTCTGAATCCCTTGAACTGCAGATGGGCCTCCATATAGTTGCTGGTAGTTGATCCCAGAGGGATTTAGATTCTCCAGAATCTGACACCCTCTTCTGGAGTGTCTGAAGACAACTACAGTGTACTTATATCTAATAAATACATAAATACATAAATAAATAAATAAATAAATAAATAAATAAACAAACATTTTTTAAAAAGGATAAGAAAGAAATAAAGACAAGGCAGGCCTGCCATCCTTATCTCTGTCTGTCTGTATGTCTGTCTGCCTGTCTATCTAATCCCCTGGAACTGGAGATGGGTCACCATATAGTTGCTGGTAGTTGATCCCAGATTCTCTGGAAGAGGAGACAATGCTGTTAATTGTTGAGCCCTCTCAGTGGCCCCACCCATCTTTAAATTTTTAGAAGTAAATGTGAGGCTGTGTTTATGTACATCATATGCAGACCATAAGAGGGATTTAGATTCTCCAGAATCTGACACCCTCTTCTGGAGTGTCTGAAGACAGCTACAGTGTACTTATATCTAATAAATACATAAATAAATAAATAAACATTTTTAAAAAGGATAAGAAAGAAAGAAAGACCAGGTAGGCCTGCCACCTTGTGTGTCTGTCTGTCTGTCTGTCTATCTGTCACATCCACTGGAACTGGAGATGGGCCACAATATAGTTGCTGGTAGTTGATCCCAGGTTCTCTGGAAGAGGAGACAATGCTGTTAATTTTTGAGCCCTTTCAGTGGCCCCAACCATCTTTAAATTTTTAGAAGTATATGTGAGGCTGTGTTTATGTACATCATATGCAGACCATAAGAGGGATATAGATTATACAGAACCTCACACCCTCTTCTGGAGTGTCTGAAGACAGCTACAGTGTTCGTATATCTAATAAATAAATAAATAAATAAATAAATAAATAAATAAATAAATAAACATTTTTTAAAAAGGATAAGAAAGAAAGAAAAACCAGGCAGGCCTGCCATCCTTATCTTTGTCTGTCTGTCTGTATCTCTGTCTGTCTGTATGTCTGATCCCCTAGAAATGGAGATGGGCCACCATATAGTTGCTGGTAGTTGATCCCAGGTCCTCTGTAAGAGGAGACAATGCTGTTAATTGTTGAGCCCTTTCAGTGGCCCCACCCATCTTTGAATTTTTAGAAGTAAATGTGACGCTGTGTTTATGTACATCATATTCAGACCATAAGAGGGATTAAATTCTCCAGAATCTGACACAGTCTTTTGGAGTGTCTAAGACGGATACAGTGTACTTATATCTAATAAATACATAAATACATAAATAAACATTTTTTAAAATCGATTAGAAAGAAAGAAAGACCAGGCAGGCCTCCCATCCTTATCTCTGTCTGTCTGTCTGTCTGATCCCCTGGAACTGGAGATGGGCCACCATAGAGTTGCTGATAGTTGATCACAGGTTCTCTGGAAGAGAAGACAATGCTGTTATTTGTTGAGCCCTTTCGTTGCCCACCCATCTTTAAATTTTTAGAAGTATATGTAAGGCTGTGTTTATGTACTGAATATGCAGATCATAAGAGGGATTTAGATTCTCCAGAATCTGACACCCTCTTCTGGAGTGTCTGAAGACAGCTACAGTGTACTTATATCTAATAAATTCATAAACAAACAAATAAACATTTTTAAAAAGGAAAATAAAGAAAGAGAGACCAGGCAGGCCTGCCATTCTTGTCTGTCTGTCTGTCTGTCTGATCCCCGGAACTGGAGATGGGCCACCATATAATTGCTGGTAGTTGATCCCAGGTTCTCTGGAAGAGGAGACAATGCTGTTAATTGTTGAGCCCTTTCAGTGGCCCCACCCATCTTTAAGTTTTTAGAAGTATATGTAAGGCTGTGTTTATGTACATCATATGCAGATCATAAGAGGGATATAGATTCTCCAAAATCTGACACCCTCTTCTGGAGTGTTTGAAGACAGCTACAGTGTACTTATATCTAATAAATACATACATAAATTAATAAACATTTTTAAAAAGGATAAGAAAGAAAGAAAGACCAGGCAGGCCTGCCACCTTGTGTGTCTGTCTGTCTGTCTCTCCTCTGTCAGATCCCCTGGAAGTGGAGATGGGCCACCATATAGTTGCTGGTAGTTGATCCCAGGTACTCTGGAAGAGGAGACAATGCTGTTAGTTGTTGAGCCCTTTCAATAGCCCCACCCATCTTTAAATTTTTAGAAGTATATGTGAGGCTGTGTTTATGTACATCATATGCAGACCATAAGAGGGATTTAGATTCTCCAGGATCTGACACCCACTTCTGGAGTGTCTGAAGACAGCTACAGTGTACTTATATCTAATAAATAAATAAATAAATAAATAAATAAATAAATAAATAAATACATACATACATACATACATACATACATAAATAAACATTTTTTAAAAAGGATAAGAAAGAAAGAAAGACCAGGGAGGCCTACCATCCTTATCTCTGTCTGTCTGTCTGTCTGTCTGATCCCCTGGAACTAAAGACGGGCCACCATATAGTTGCTCGTTGTTGATCCCAGGTTCTCTGGAAGAGAAGTCAATGCTGTTAATTATTGAGCCCTTTCAGGGACCCCACCCATCTTTAAATTTTTAGAAGTATATGTGAGGCTGTGTTTATGTACATCATATGCAGACCAGAAGAGGGATTTAGATTCTCCAGAATCTGACACCCTCTTCTGGAGTGACTGAAGACAGCTACAGTGTACTTATATCTAATAAATACATACATAAATAAATAAATAAATAAATAAATAAATAAACATTTTAAAAAAAGGATAGGAAAGAAAGAAAGAAAGAAAGAAAGAAAGAAAGAAAGAAAGAAAGAAAGAAAGAAAGAAAGAAAGAAAGACCAGGCAGACCTGCCATCCTTATCTCTGTCTGTCTGTCTGTCTGTCTTTCTGATCCCCTGGAACTGGAGGTGGGCCACCATATAGTTGCTGGTATTTGATCCCAGGTTCTCTGGAACAGGAGACAATGCTGTTAATTGTTGAGCCCTTTCAGTTGCCCCACCAATCTTTAAATTTTTAGAATTATATGTGAGGCTGTGTTTATGTACATCATATGCAGACCATAAGAGGGATTTAGATTCACCAGAATCTGACACATTCTTCTGGAGTGTGTGAAGACAGATACAGTGTACTTATATCTAATAAATAAATAAATAAATAAATAAATACATAAACATTTTGTAAAAAGGATAAGAAAGAAAGAAAGAACAGGTAGGCCTGCCACCTTTATCCTTGTCTGTCTTCTCTCTGTCTGTCTTTCTGATCCCCGGGAACTGGAAATGGGCCACCATATAGTTGATGGTAGTTGATCCCAGGTTCTCAGGAAGTGGAGACAATGCTGTTAATTGTTGAGCCCTTTCAGTGCCCCCACCCATCTTTAAATTTTTAGAAGTATATGGGAGGCTATGTTTATGTACCTCATATGCAGACAATAAGGGGGATTTAGATTCTCCAGAATTTGACACCCTCTTCTGGAGTGTCTGAAGACAGCTATAGTGTACTTATATGTAATAAATACATAAATAAATAAATAAACATTTTTTAAAAAAGGATAAGAAAGAAAGAAAGACCAGGCAGGCCTGCCATCTTTATCCTTGTCTGTCTGTTTGTCTGTCTGTCTGATCCCTGGGCACTGGAGATTAGCCACTATATACTTGCTTGTAGTTGATCCCAGGTTCTCTGGAAGAGGAGACAATGCTGTTAATTTGAGCCCTATCAGTGGCCCCACCCATCTTTAAATTTTTAGAAGTATATGTGAGGCTGTGTTTATGTACATCATATGCAGACCATAAGAGGGTTTTAGATTCTCCAATTTCTGACACCCTCTTCTGGAGTGTCTGAAGACAGGTACAGTGTACTTAAAAATAATACATAAATAAATAAATAAATAAATAAATAAATAAATAAATAAATAAACATTTTTTAAAAATGATAAGAAAAAAAGAAAGACCAGGCAGGCCTGCCATCCTTATCTCTGTCTCTCTGTCTGTCTCTCTGTCTGATCCCCTGGAACTGGAGATGGGCCACCATATAGTTGCTGGTGGTTGATCCCAGGTTCTCTGGAAGAGGAGACAATGCTGTTAATTGTTGAGCCCTTTCAGTGCCCACAAATCTTTAAATTGTTGGAAGTAAATGTGAGTCTGTGTTTATGTACATCATATGCAGACCATAAGAGGGATTTAGATTCTCCAGTATCTGACAACTTCTTCTGGAGTGTCTGAAGACCTCTACAGTGTACTTATAGCTAATAAATACATAAATAAATAATTAAATAAATAAATAAATAAATAAATAAACATTTTTTAAAAAGGACAAGAAAGAACGAAAAACCAGGCAGGCTTGCCATCCTTGACTGTTTGTCTGTCTGTCTGTCTGAAACCCTGGAACTTAAGATGGGCCACCATATAGTTGCTCGTAGTTGATCCCAGGTTCTCTGGAAGAGGAGACAATGCAGTTAATTGTCGAGCCCATTCAGTGGCCCCACACATCTTTAAATTTTTGGAAGTAATTGTGAGTCTGTGTTTATGTACATCATATGCAGACCATAAGAGGGATTTAGATTCTCCAGAATCTGACACCCTCTTCTGGAGTGTCTGAAGACAGCTACAGTGTACTTATATCTAATAAATACATAAATAAATAAATAAATAAATAAATAAATGAATGAATAAATAAATAAATAAATAAACATTTTTTAAAAAGGATAAGAAAGTAAGGAAGACCAGGCAGTCCTGCCACCCTTATCTCTGTCTGTCTGTCTGTCTGTCTGATACCCTGGAACTGGAGATGGGCCACCATAGTGTTGCTGGTAGTTTATCCCAGGTTCTCTGGAAGAGGAGACAATGCTGTTAATTGTTGAGCCCTTTCAGTGGCCCCACCCATCTTTAAATTTTTAGAAGAAAATGTGAGTCTGTGTTTATGTACATCATATGCAGACCCTAAGAGGGATTTAGATTCTCCAGAATCTGACACCCTCTTCTGCAGTGTCTAAAGACAGCTACAGTGTACTTAAATCTAATAAATACATATATAAAAAATAAATATTTTTAAAAAGGATAAGAAAGAAAGAAAGACCAGGCAGGCCTGCCATCCTTATCTCTGTCTGTCTGTCTGTCTGTCTGTTTGATACCCTGGTACTGGAGATGGGCCACCATATAGTTGCTGGTAGTTGATCCCAGGCTCTCTGGAAGAGGAGACAATGCTGTTAATTGTTGAGCCATTTCAGTGGCCCCACCCATCTTTGAATTTTTAGAAGTAAAGTTGTGCTGTGTTTATGTACATCATATGCAGACCATAAGAGGGATTTAGATTCTCCAGAATCTGACACCCTCTTCTGGATTGTTTGAAGACAGCTACATTGTACTTATATCTAATAAATACATAAATAAATAAATAAACATTTTATTAAAAGGATAAAAAAGAAAGAAAGACCAGGCAGGCCTGCCATCCTTATCCTTGTCTCTCTGTCTGTCTGTCTGATAACATGGAACTGGAGATGGGCCACCATATAGTTGCTGGTAGTTGATCCCAGGATCTCTGATGAGTAGACAATGCTGTTAATTGTTGAGACCTTTCAGTGGCCCCACACATCTTTAAATTTTTAGAAGTATATGTGAGGCTGTGTTTATGTACATCATATGCAGACCATAAGAGGGATATAGATTCTCCAGAATCTGACACCCTCTTCTGGAGTGTCTGAAGATAGCTAAAGTGTACTTATATCTAATAAATAAATAAATAAATAAATAAATAAATAAATAAATAAATAAACAAACATTTTTTAAAAAGAATAAGATAGAAAGAAAGACCAGGCTGGACTGTCATCCTTATCTATGTCTGTCTGTCTGTCTCTCTGTCTGTCTGTCTGTCTGATCTCCTGGAACTGGAGATGGGCCACCATATAGTTGCTGGTAGTTGATCCCAGGTACTCTGAAGAGGAGACAATTCTGTTAATTGTTCAGCCCTTTCAGTGGCCCCACTCATCTTTAAATTTCTAGAAGTAAATGTGATGCTGTGTTTATGTACATCATATTCAGACCGTAAGAGGGATTTAGATTCTCCAGAATCTGACATCGTCTTTTGGAGTGTCTATGACGGATACAGTGTACATATATCTAATAAATACATAAATAAATAAATAAATAAATAAATAAATAAATAAATAAACATTTTTTAAAAAGGATAAGAAAAAAAGAAAGACCAGCAGGCCTGCCATCCTTATCTCTGTCTGTCTGTCTGTCTGTCTGTCAGTCTGATCCCCTGGAACTGGAATGGGCCCCATATATTTGCTGGTAGTTGATCCGAGGTTCTCTGGAAGAGGAGACAATGCTGTTAATTGTTGAGTCCTTTCAGTGGCCCCACACATCTTTAAATTTTTAGAAGTATATGTGAGTCTGTGTTTATGTACATCATATGCAGACCATAAGAGGGATTTAGATTCTCCAGAATCTGACAACATCTTCTGAAGTGTCTGAAGACAGCTACAGTGTACTTATATCTAATAAATACATAAATACAAATAAATAAATAAATAAATAAACAATTTTTCAACAGTATAATAAAGAAAGAAAGACAAGGCAAGCCTGCCATCCTTATCTCTGTCTGTCTGTCTGTCTTTCTGATCCCCTGGAACTGGAGATGGGCCACCATATAGTTGCTGGTAGTTCATCCCAGGTTCTCTGGAAGAGGAGACAATGCTGTTAATTGTTGAGCCCTTTAAGTGGCCCCACCCATCTTTAAATTTTTAGAAGTATATGTGAGGCTGTGTTTATGTACATCATATGCAGACCATAAGAGGGATATAGATTCTCCAGAATCTGACACCTTCTTCGGGAGTGTTTGAAGACAGGTACAGTGTACTTATATCTAATAAATACATATGTAAATTAATAAACAATTTTTAAAAAGGATAAGATAGAAAGAAAGACCAGGCAGGCCTGCCATCCTTATCTCTGTCTGTCTGTATGTCTGCAGGCCTGCCATCCTTGTCTGTCTGTCTGTCTGTCTGTCTCTCTGATCCCCTGGATCTGGAGATGGGCCACCATATAGTTGCTGGTAGTTGATCCCAGGTTCTCTGGAAGAGGAGACAATGCTGTTAATTGTTGAGCCCTCACAGTGGCCCCACCCATCTTTAAATTTTTAGAAATAAATGTGAAGCTGTTTTTATGTACATCATGTGCATATCATAAGAGGGACTTAGATTCTCCAGAATCTGACACCCTCTTCCTGAGTGTCTGAAGACAGCTACAGTGTACTTATATATAATAAATTCATAAATAAATAAATAAACCTTTTTAAACGGATAAGAAAGAAATAAAAACCAGAAGGCCTGCCATCCTTGTCTGTATGTCTGTCTGTCTGTCTGATCGCCTGGAACTGGAGATGGGCCACCATATAGTTGCTGGTAGTTGATCCCAGGTTCTCTGGAAGAGGAGACAATGCTGTTAATTTTTGAGCCCTTTCAGTGGCCCCACCCATCTTTAAATTTTTATAAGTATATGTGAGGCTGTGTTCATGTACATCATATGCAGACCATAAGAGGGATTTAGATTCTCCAGAATCTGACACCCTCTTCTGGAGTGTCTGAAGACAGCTACAGTGTACTTATATCGAATAAATAAATAAATAAATAAATAAATAAATAAATAAATAAATAAATAAATAAACATTTTTTAAAAGGATAAGAAAGAATGAAAGACCAGGTAGGCCTGCCATCCTTAACTCTATCTGTCTGTATCTCTGTCTGTCTGTCTGATCCCCTGGAACTGGAGATGGGCCACCATATAGTTGCTGGTAGTTGATCCCAGGTTCTCTGGAAGAGGAGACAATGATGTTAATTGTTGAGCCCTTTCAGTGGTCCTACCCATCTTTAAATTTTTAGAAGTATATGTGAGGCTGTGTTTATGTACATCATATGCAGACCGTAAGAGGGATATAGATTCTCCAGAATCTGAAACCCTCTTCTGGAGTGTCTGAAGACAGCTACAGTGTACTTATATCTAATAAATAAATAAATAAATAAATAAATAAATAAATAAATATACATTTTTTAAAAGGGATAAGAAAGAAAGAAAAACCAGGCAGGCTTCCATCCTTGTCTGTCTTTCTCTCTGTCTGTCTGTCTTGCCTAGCCCCTTGCGTTGCCTAGCCTAGCCCCTTGCCTTGCCTAGCCCAGCCCCTTGCCTAGCCTAGCCTAGCCCAGCCCTGCCTTGCCTAGCCCTGCCTATCCCTGTCTTTAACCAGGCTGGCCTCGAACTCAGAAACTGACTGCCTCTGCCTCCAGAGTGCTCTCATTAAGAGCTCGAGCCACCACTGACTGTTGGGTTTTCTAAGTCTTACATAGGTATGGTCTGTTTCTCAACTGTGAAACCCTAATTAACACATGTAGTCTGTCCTAGGTCAGCCATAGCTACAGACTGAGGCCTTTTCTAAAACAAAACAAAAGAAAACAAAAAAAATAGAAATAATAAAATAAATAAATTAAGAAACCACATGATATCTTTTCTTTCTTTCAATGATACTCAGAGTTTGAAGCAGTTCACCCATGAGACCTCAGCTCCGGACATTGAGGCTGTTTCCCTAACAAGTATTATGGCTGAACCTGAGGGGTTCTACTGCTGATTTGTGTCCCCCACTTTAAAAAAATAGTTGTTTTCAAAGGCTGCAGGTTCTTAGCTCTGTTCCTTGTTACAGTTGAGTCACAGCCCTGAAAGTTCAGTGGTAGTTAAAGGCACTGAGAAGGGCTTCCTATAGACATCAAAGACCAAGTCTTTGTTATTAAAAAGTTAATCTGGATTCCCCCACACCCTGGCATCCTTAGAATTCCTAGAAAGGAAGGCAGGGACCTGGGCAGAAGGGTGCAAGGCTACTGGTGTTTGTAAGTGGTAACAGAAAGCTTTCTCTTGTTGGTACCCTACCCCAAGTTACACTGTCACTTCTTTTTCCTAGTTGTTGTTTTGTAGGTTTGTATTCTCAACATAGACCCTTTTCCTTCCTAACCTTGGCTGTCCTGAACCTTACTGTCCTTGAACTCAGTGATTTGCCTGTCTTGCTGGGATGAAACTGTGAGCTACCATCCAGAAGGAAGCACCCTGCTGAGGTTAGATTGGGGTCTCTTCCATTTTCCTCTATGAACATGCATATGGCAGGCCTGTTCTTTCTTTTTTACTTTTCCTTTTCTTTTTAAAGATTTATTTATTTATTATATTTAAGTATGCTGTAGCTATCTTCAGACAGTCCAGAAGAGGGTGTCAGATTCTGAAGAATCTAAATCATTCTTATTGTCTGCATATGATGTATATAAACACAGCCTCACATATACTCAAAAAAAAAAAAAAAGAAAGAAAGATGTGGCTACAGAGAGGGCTCAACAATTAAGAGCATTGTCTCCTCTTCCAGAGAACCTGGGCTCAATTACCAGTATTATATATGGTGGCCCATCTCCAGTTCCAGGGGATCTAATACTCTGTTCTGGAGTCTGTGGGCACAGCATACACTTGCAAAACATTCTTACACAATCATTGAGAGAGGAGAGAGAGGGGTTGAGAGAGAGGGGAGGTAATCATACCTCCTGACGAGTTTGAAGACCTGAGCTTCATCACTCACACAAATAAATAAATGCAAAATATTTTTAAAAAATAAACTCTGCCATTGCCCTTTAAAAATTCCTAGAAAACAAGTTTTATAAGCAACAGTTATATTTACTATATCTAAAGTACAGTCATGAGCATATTCTCTAAATAGAAAAAGGCCTGTTAGTCTTAGAAATGGAAAAGACAAACCAAGGAAGGTTTGCAATTACATAATGAGGCAGCTCAGCCCAGCTCTTAGGTTGGAAATAAGACTGGAGAATAGGATACACCTGAAGACAGCCAGCCATTGCTTTTTGTTTTGGAGGCTGAAAGGATACACCTGAAGACAGCCAATGCTGTGTGATGGTGATCTGGTATTTTTTTTTTAATTTTTAAAACTTTAACACTTTTTATAAAACAACCTTCTTTCTTTCTTTCTTTCTTTCTTTCTTTCTTTCTTTCTTTCTTTCTTTCTTTCTTTCTTTCTTTCTTTCTTTCTTTCTTTCTTTCTTTCTTTCTTTCTTTCTTTCTTTCTTTCTTTCTTTCTTTCTTTCTTTCTTTCTTTCTTTCTTTCTTTCTTTCTTTCTTTCTTTCTTTCTTTCTTTCTTTCTTTCTTTCTTTCTTTCTTTCTTTCTTTCTTTCTTTCTTTCTTTCTTTCTTTCTTTCTTTCTTTCTTTCTTTCTTTCTTTCTTTCTTTCTTTCTTTCTTTCTTTCTTTCTTTCTTTCTTTCTTTCTTTCTTTCTTTCTTTCTTTCTTTCTTTCTTTCTTTCTTTCTTTCTTTCTTTCTTTCTTTCTTTCTTTCTTTCTTTCTTTCTTTCTTTCTTTCTTTCTTTCTTTCTTTCTTTCTTTCTTTCTTTCTTTCTTTCTTTCTTTCTTTCTTTCTTTCTTTCTTTCTTTCTTTCTTTCTTTCTTTCTTTCTTTCTTTCTTTCTTTCTTTCTTTCTTTCTTTCTTTCTTCTTTCTTTCCTTTCTTTCTTTCTTTCTTTCTTTCTTTCTTTCTTTCTTTCTTTCTTTCTTTCTTTCTTTCTTTCTTTCTTTCTTTCTTCTTTCTTTTCTTTCTTTCTTTCTTTCTTTCTTTCTTTCTTTCTTTCTTTCTTTCTTTCTTTCTTTCTTTCTTTCTTTCTTTCTTTCTTTTCTTTCTTTCTTTCTTTCTTTCTTTCTTTCTTTCTTTCTTTCTTTCTTTCTTTCTTTCTTTCTTTCTTTCTTTCTTTCTTTCTTTCTTTCTTTCTTTCTTTCTTTCTTTCTTTCTTTCTTTCTTTCTTTCTTTCTTTCTTTCTTTCTTTCTTTCTTTCTTTCTTTCTTTCTTTCTTCTTTCTTTCTTTCTTTCTTTCTTTCTTTCTTTCTTTCTTTCTTTCTTTCTTTCTTTCTTTCTTTCTTTCTTTCTTTCTTCTTTCTTTCTTTCTTTCTTTCTTTCTTTCTTTCTTTTCTTTCTTTCTTTCTTTCTTTCTTTCTTTCTTTCTTTCTTTCTTTCTTTCTTTCTTTCTTTCTTTCTTCTTTCTTTCTTTCTTTCTTTCTTTCTTTCTTTCTTTCTTTCTTTCTTTCTTTCTTTCTTTCTTTCTTTCTTTCTTTCTTTCTTTCTTTCTTTCTTTCTTTCTTTCTTTCTTTCTTTCTTTCTTTCTTTCTTTCTTTCTTTCTTTCTTTCTTTCTTTTCTTTCTTTCTTTCTTTCTTTCTTTCTTTCTTTCTTTCTTTCTTTCTTTCTTTCTTTCTTTCTTTCTTTCTTTCTTTCTTTCTTTCTTTCTTTCTTTCTTTCCTTTCTTTCTTTCTTTCTTTCTTTCTTTCTTTCTTTCTTTCTTTCTTTCTTTCTTTCTTTCTTTCTTTCTTTCTTTCTTTCTTTCTTTCTTTCTTTCTTTCTTTCTTTCTTTCTTTCTTTCTTTCTTTCTTTCTTTCTTTCTTTCTTTCTTTCTTTCTTTCTTTCTTTCTTTCTTTCTTTCTTTCTTTCTTTCTTTCTTTCTTTCTTTCTTTCTTTCTTTCTTTCTTTCTTTCTTTCTTTCTTTCTTTCTTTCTTTCTTTCTTTTCTTTCTTTCTTTCTTTCTTTCTTTCTTTCTTTCTTTCTTTCTTTCTTTCTTTCTTTCTTTCTTTCTTTCTTTTCTTTCTTTCTTTCTTTCTTTCTTTCTTTCTTTCTTTCTTTCTTTCTTTCTTTCTTTCTTTCCCCTAGCCTACCCTATAGCCTACCCTATAGCCTACCCTATAGCCTACCCTATAGCCTACCCTAGCCTACCCTAGCCTACCCTATAGCCTACCCTATAGCCTACCCTATAGCCTACCCTATAGCCTACCCTATAGCCTACCCTATAGCCTACCCTATAGCCTACCCTAGCCTACCCTATAGCCTACCCTAGCCCTGCCTAACCCTGTCTTTCACCAGGGTGGCCTCGAACTCTTTCTTTCTTTCTTTCTTTCTTTCCCCTAGCCTACCCTATAGCCTACCCTATAGCCTACCCTAGCCTACCCTATAGCCTACCCTAGCCTACCCTATAGCCTACCCTAGCCTACCCTAGCCTACCCTATAGCCTACCCTAGCCCTGCCTAACCCTGTCTTTCACCAGGGTGGCCTCGAACTCAGAAACTTACTGCCTCTGCCTACAGAGTGCTCTCATTAAGAGCTTGAGCCACCCCTGAAGGTCGGGTTTTCTAAACCTTACCTTGCTCTTGGTGTCTGTTCTCAGCTGTGAAACCCTAATTAACACAGGTAGGCAGTCCTGGGTCAGCCAGAGCTACAGACTGAGGCCTTCTCTAAAAACAAAGAAAACAAAACAAAACAACAAATAGAAATAATAAAATACATAAATTAAACAACCACAGCATAGCTTTTCTCTCTCTAGGTGGTACTCAGAAATTCCAGCAGTTGGCCTGTGACACCTCAGCTCAGTATATGTGAGGCTGTGTTTATGTACATCATACACAGACCATAAGAGGGATTTAGATTCTCTAGAATCTAACACACTCTTCTAGAGTGTCTGTAGACAGCTACAGTGTACTTATATATAATAAATACATAAATAAATAAACATTTTTTAAAGGATAAGAAAGAAAGAAAGACCAGGCAGGCCTGCCATCCTTATCTCTGTCTGTCTGTCTGTCTGTCTGTCTGATCCCCTGGAACTGCAGATGGGCCACCATATAGTTGCTGGTAGTTGATCCCAGGTTCTCTGGAAGAGGAGACAATGATGTTAATTGTTGAGCCCTTTCAGTGGTCCTACCCATCTTTAAATTTTTAGAAGTATATGTGAGGCTGTGTTTATGTACATCATATGCAGACCATAAGAGGGATTTAGATTCTCCAGAATCTGACACCCTCTTCTGGAGTGTCTGAAGACAAGTATTGTGTACTTATATCTAATAAATACATTAAAAATAAATAATTAAATAAATATAAATAAATAAATAAACATTTTTTTAAACGGAGAAGTAAGAAAGAAAGACCATGCAGGCCTGCCATCCTTATCACTTTTGTCTGTCTGTCTGTCTGTCTGATCCCCTGTAACTGGAGATGGGCCACCATATAGTTGCTGGTAGTTGATCCCAGCTTCTCTGGAAGAGGAGACAATGCTGTTAATTGTTGAGCCCTTTCAGTGGCCCCACCCATCTTTAAATTTTTAGAAGTATATGTGAGGCTATGTTTATGTACATCAAATGCAGACCATAAGAGGGATTTAGATTCTCCAGCATCTGACACCCCTCTTCTGGAATGTCTGAAGACAGCTACAGTGTACTTATATCTAATAAATACATAAATAAACAAATAAATATTTTTAAATAAGAATAATAAAGAAAGAAAGTCCAGGCAGGCCTTCCATCCTTATCTCTGTCTGTCTGTCTGTCTGTCTGATCCCCTGGAACTGGAGATGGGCCACCATATAATTGCTGGTTGTTGATCCCAGGTTCTCTGTAAGAGGAGACAATGCTGTTAATTGTTGATCCCTTTTAGTGGCCCCACCCATCTTTAAATTTTTAGAAGTATATGTGAGGCTGTGTTTATGTACATCATATGCAGATCATAAGAGGTATTTAGATTCTCCAGAATCTGACACCCTCTTCCTGAGTGTCTGAAGACAGCTACAGTGTACTTATATCTAATAAATACATAAATAAATAAATAAACATGTTTTAAAAAAGGATAAGAAAGAAAGAAAAACCAGGCAGGCCTGCCATCCTTGTCGGTCTGTCTGTCTGTCTCTCTGATCCCCTGGATCTGGAGATGGGCCACCATATATTTGCTGGTAGTTGATCCCAGGTTCTCTGGAAGAGGAGACAATGCTGTTAATTGTTGAGCCCTTTCAGTGGCCCCACCCATCTTTAAATTTTTAGAAGTAAATGTGAAGCTGTTTTTATGTACATCATATGCAGATCATAAGAGGGACTTAGATTCTCCAGAAACTGACACCCTCTTCCTGAGTGTCTGAAGACAGCTACAGTGTACTTATATCTAATAAATTCATAAATAAATAAATAAACATTTTTAAACGGATAAGAAAGAAATAAAAACCAGGGAGGCCTGCCATCCTTGTCTGTATGTCTGTCTGTCTGTCTGATCCCCTGGAACTGGAGATGGGCCACCATATAGTTGCTGGTAGTTGATCCCAGGTTCTCTGGAAGAGGAGACAATGCTGTTAATTGTTGAGCCCTTTCAGTGGACCCACCCATCTTTAAATTTTTAGAAGTATATGTGAGGCTGTGTTTATGTACCGAATATGCAGACCATAAGAGGGATTTAGATTCTCCAGAATATGACACCCTCTTCTGGAGTGTCTGAAGACAGCAACAGTGTACTTATATCTAATAAATAAATAAATAAATAAATAAATAAATAAATAAATAAACATTTTTTAAAAAGGATAAGAAAAAAAGAAAGTCCAGCAGGCCTGCCATCCTTATCTCTGTCTGTCTGTCTGTCTGTCTGTCTGTCTGATCCCCTGGAACTGGAATGGGCCACCATATAGTTGCTGGTAGTTGATCCGAGTTTCTCTGGAAGAGGAGACAATGCTGTTAATTGTTGAGTCCTTTCAGTGGCCCCACACATCTTAAAATTTTTAGAAGTATATGTGAGTCTGTGTTTATGTACATCATATGCAGACCATGAGAGGGATTTAGATTCTCCAGAATCTGACAACATCTTCTGAAGTGTCTGAAGACAGCTACAGTGGTCTTATATCTAATAAATACATAAATAAATAAAAAATAAATAAATAAATAAATGAATAAACATTTTTTCAACAGTATAATAAAGAAAGAAAGACCAGGCAGGCCTGCCATCCTTATATCTGTCTGTCTGTCTGTCTGTCTGATCCCCTGGAACTGGAGATGGGCCACCATATAGTTGCTGGTAGTTCATCCCAGGTTCTCTGGAAGAGGAGACAATGCTGTTAATTGTTGAGCCCTTTCAGTGACCCCACCCATCTTTAAATTTTTAGAAGTATATGTGAGACTGTGTTTATGTACATCATATGCAGACCATAAGAGGGATTTAGATTCTTCAGAATCTGACACCCTCTTCTGGAGTGTCTGAAGACAGCTACAGTGTACTTATATATAAAAAATACATAAATAAATAAATAAATAAACATTTTTTAAAAGGATAAGAAAGAAAGAAAGACCAGGCAGGCCTGCCATCCTTATCTCTGTCTGTCTGTCTGTCTGTTTGTCTGTCTGATCCCCTGAAACTGGAGATGGGCCACCATATAGGTGCTGGTAGTTGATCCCAGGTTCTCTGGAAGAGGAGACAATGCTGTTAATTGTTGGTTCTTTTCAGTGGCCCCAACCATCTTTTAATTTTTAGAAGAATATGTGAGGCTGTGTTTATGTACATCATATGCAGAACATAAGGGGGATTTACATTCTGCAGAATCAAACACCCTCTTCTGGAGTGTCTGAAGATAGCTACAGTGTACTTATATCTAATAAATACATAAATAAATAAATAAATAAATAAATAAATAAATAAACCTTTTTTAAAATGATAAGAAAGAAAGAAAGACCAGGCAGGCCTGCCATCCTTATCTCTGTCTGTCTGTCTGTGTGTCTGTCTGATCCCCTGGAACTGGAAATGGGCCACCATATAATTGCTGGTTGTTGATCCCAGGTTCTCTGGAAGAGGAGACAATGCTGTTAATTGTTGATCCCTTTTAGTGGCCCCACCCATATTTAAATTTTTAGAAGTATATGAGAGGCTGTGTTTATGTACATCATATGCAGACCATAAGAGGGATTTAGATTCTCCAGAATCTGACACCCTCTTCTGGAGTGTCTGAAGACAAGTATTGTGTACTTATATCTAATAAATACATTAAAAATAAATAATTAAATAAATATAAATAAATAAATAAACATTTTTTTAAACGGAGAAGTAAGAAAGAAAGACCATGCAGGCCTGCCATCCTTATCACTTTTGTCTGTCTGTCTGTCTGTCTGATCCCCTGTAACTGGAGATGGGCCACCATATAGTTGCTGGTAGTTGATCCCAGGTTCTCTGGAAGAGTAGACAATGCTGTTAATTGTTGAGCCCTTTCAGTGGCCCCACCCATCTTTAAATTTTTATAAGTATATGTGAGTCTGTGTTTATGTACATCATATGCAGACCATGAGAGGGATTTAGATTCTCCAGAATCTGACAACATCTTCTGAAGTGTCTGAAGACAGCTACAGTGGTCTTATATCTAATAAATACATAAATAAATAAAAAATAAATAAATAAATAAATGAATAAACATTTTTTCAACAGTATAATAAAGAAAGAAAGACCAGGCAGGCCTGCCATCCTTATATCTGTCTGTCTGTCTGTCTGTCTGATCCCCTGGAACTGGAGATGGGCCACCATATAGTTGCTGGTAGTTGATCCCAGGTTCTCTGGAAGAGGAGACAATGCTGTTAATTGTTGAGCCCTTTCAGTGGCCCCACCCATCTTTAAATTTTTAGAAGTATATGTGAGGCTATGTTTATGTATATCAAATGCAGACCATAAGAGGGATTTAGATTCTCCAGCATCTGACACCCTCTTCTGGAATGTCTGAAGACAGCTACAGTGTACTTATATCTAATAAATACATAAATAAACAAATAAATATTTTTAAATAAGGATAATAAAGAAAGAAAGTCCAGGCAGGCCTTCCATCCTTATCTCTGTCTGTCTGTCTGTCTGTCTGATCCCCTGGAACTGGAGATGGGCCACCATATAATTGCTGGTTGTTGATCCCAGGTTCTCTGTAAGAGGAGACAATGCTGTTAATTGTTGATCCTTTTTAGTGGCCCCACCCATCTTTAAATTTTTAGAAGTATATGTGAGGCTGTGTTTATGTACATCATATGCAGATCATAAGAGGTATTTAGATTCTCCAGAATCTGACACCCTCTTCCTGAGTGTCTGAAGACAGCTACAGTGTACTTATATCTAATAAATACATAAATAAATAAATAAACATGTTTTAAAAAAGGATAAGAAAGAAAGAAAAACCAGGCAGGCCTGCCATCCTTGTCGGTCTGTCTGTCTGTCTCCCTGATCCCCTGGATCTGGAGATGGGCCACCATATATTTGCTGGTAGTTGATCCCAGGTTCTCTGGAAGAGGAGACAATGCTGTTAATTGTTGAGCCCTTTCAGTGGCCCCACCCATCTTTAAATTTTTAGAAGTATATGTGAGGCTGTGTTTATGTACCGAATATGCAGACCATAAGAGGGATTTAGATTCTCCAGAATCTGACACCCTCTTCTGTGTCTGAAGACAGCTACAGTGTACTTATATCTAATAAATTCATAAATAAACAAATAAACATTTTTAAAAAAGTATAATAAAGAAAGAGAGACCAGGCAGGCCTGCCATCCTTATCTCTGTCTGTCTGTATGTCTCTCTGTCTGTCTATCTTATCCCCTGGAACTGGAGATGGGTCACCATATAGTTGCTGGTTGTTGATCCCAGATTCTCTGGTAGAAGAGACAATGCTGTTAATTGTTGAGCCCTCTCAGTGGCCCCGCCCATCTTTACATTTTTAGAAGTATATGTGAGACTGTGTTTATGTACATCATATGCTTACCATAAGAGGGATTTAGATACTCCAGAATCTGACACCCTCTTCTGGAGTGTCTGAAGACAGCTAAAATCCTTTTTTAGGATTGCTCACCATATTCCATCTTCTACATTGTGATTTTCTCATTTTTCAACTTTTTCAGGGTTTCTCATCTTATATCAAGTCCTACAGTGAAATTTTCTCATTTTTTGACTTTTTCAGGGTGTCTCATCTTATTCCAAGTCCTACAGTGTGATTTTCTCATTTTTCGACTTTTTCAGGGTTTCTCACCATATTGCAGGTCCTACAAGTGTGAATTTCTTATTTTTGGACTTTTTCAGGGTTTCTCACCATATTCCAGCTCCTACAGTGTGTTTTTGTCATTTTTTGTCTTTTTAACGGTTTCTCATCTTATTCCAAGTCCTATATTGTGATTTTCTCATTTTTTGACTTTTTCAGGGTTTCTCACCATATTGCAGGTACTACAAGTTTGATTTTCTTATTTTTTGATCTTTCAGGGTTTCTCAACATATTCCAGGTCCTACTGTTTGATTTTCTCATTTTTAGACTTTTTCAGGGTTTCTCAACATATTCCAGGTACTACAGTCTGATTTTCTCATTTTTTGACTTTTTCAGGGTTTCTCATCATATTCCAAGTCCTAGAGTGTGATTTTCTCTTTTTTTGACTTTTTCAGAGTTTCTCACCTTATTCCAGGTCCTATAGTGTGATTTTCTCATTTTAAGACTTTTTCAGGGTTTCTCAACATATTCCAACTTCTTCAGTGTATTTTTCTCATTTTTCGACTTTTTTAGGGTTTCTCATCTTATTCCAAGTCCTACAGTGTGATTTTCTCATTTTAAGACTTTTTCAGGGTTTCTCAACATATTCCAGGTCCTACAGTGTGATTTTCTCATTTTTTGACTTTTTCAGGGTTTCTCACCATATTGGAGGTTCTACAAGTGTGATTTTCTTATTTTTCGCCTTTTTCAGGGTTTACTCACCATATTCCAGCTTCTACAGTGTATTTTTCTCATTTTTTGACTTTTTCACGGTTTCTCATCCTATTCTAAATCCTACAGTGTGATTTTCTCATTCTTGGAATTTTTCAGGGTTTCTCACCATATTGCAGGTACTACAAGTTTGATTTTCTTATTTTTCGACTGTTTGGGTGTTTCTCACCATATTGCAGGTCCATCTGTGTGATTTTCTCATTTTGAGACTTTTTCCATGTTTCTCACCATATTCCAGCTACTACAGTCTGATTTTCTCATTTTTGACTTTTTCAGGGTTTCTCATCATATTCCAAGTCCTAGAGTGTGATTTTTCCAATTTTTCGCCTTTTTCAGAGTTTCTCACCATATTCCATGTTCCACAGTGTGATTTTCTCATTTTTTGACTTTTTCAGGATTGCTCACCATATTCCATCTTCTACATTCTGATTTTCTCATTTTTCAACTTTTTCAGGGTTTCTCATCTTATTCCAAGTCCTACAGTGAAATTTTCTCATTTTTCGACATTTTCAGGGTTTCTTACCATATTCCAGGTCCTACAGTGTGATTTTCTCATTTTTTGACTTTTTCAGAATTTCTCACCCTATTGCAGGTCCTACAGTATGATTTTCTCATTTTTCGACTTTTTCAGGTTTTCTCACCATATTGCAGGTACTACAAGTTTGATTTTCTTATTTTTCTACTGTTTCAGGGTTTCTCACCATATTCCAAGTCCTACTGTGTGATTATCTCATTTTTAGACTTTTTCAGTGTTTTCTCACAATATTCCAGGTACTACAGTGTGATTTTCTCATTTTTTGACTTTTTCAGGTTTTCTCATCATATTCCAAATCCTACAGTGTGATTTTCTCTTTTTTCCGACTTTTAAAGGTTTTTTTACCATATTCCATGTCCTAGTCTGTAATTTTCTCATTTTTCGACTTTTTCAGGATTTCTCACCATATTGGAGGTCCTACTTGTGTGATTTTCTTATTCTTCGACTTTTTCAGGTTTTCTCACCACATTCCAACTCCTACAGTATATTTTTCTCATTTTTGACTTTTTCATGGTTTCTCATCATATTCCAAATCCTACAGTGTGATTTTTTCATTTTCGACTTTTTCAGGGTTTCTCACCATATTGCAGGTACTTCAAGTTTGATTTTCTTATATTTCGACTGTTTCACGGTTTCTCACCATATTTCAGGTCCTACTGTGTGATTTTCTCATTTTTTGAATTTTTCAGTGTTTCTCACCATATTCAGGTCCTACAGTGTGTTTTTCTCATTTTTCAACTTTTTCAGGGTTTCTCACCATATTGGAGGTCCTACAATTGTGATTTTCTAATTTTTTAACCTTTTCAGGGTTTCTCTCCATATTCCAGCTCCTACAGTGTATTTTTCTCATTTTTTTACTTTTTCACGGTTTCTCATCATATTCGAAGTCCTACAGTGTGATTTTCTCATTTTTCGACTTTTTCAGGGTTTCTCACCATATTTCAGGTACTACAGTTTTTATCTTATTTTTAGACTTTTTCAGTGTTTCTCACCATATTCCAGGTACTACAGTGTGATTTTCTCATTTTTTTGACTTTTTCAGGGTTTCTCATCGTATTCCAAGTCCTAGAGGGTGATTTTCGCATTTTTCAAATTTTTCAGGGATTCTCAGCATATTCCAGTTCCTGCAATTTGATTTTCTAATTTTTTGACTTTTTCAGGGTTTCTCATCATATTTCAGGTACTACATGTTTTATCTTATTTTTATACTTTTTCAGTGTTTCTCACCATATTCCAGGTACTACAGTGTGATTTTCTCATTTTTCGACTTTTTCAGGGTTTCTCACCATATTCCAAGTCCTACAGTGTGATTTTCTCATTTTTTGACTTTTTCTGGGTTTCTCATCATATTCCAAGTCCTAGAGTGTGATTTTCGCATTTTTCGAATTTTTCAGGGATTCTCAGCATATTCCAGTTCCTTCAGTGTGATTTTCTCATTTTTCGACTTTTTCAGGGTTTCTCACCATATCCCAAGTCCTACAGTGTGATTTTCTCATTTTAAGACTTTTTCAGGGTCTCTCACCATATTGCAAGTCCTACAAGTGTGTATTTCTTTTTTTTTTTTTGACTTTTTCATGACTTCTCACCATATTCCAGCTCCTACAGTGTCATTTTCTCATTTTTCGACATTTTCAGGGTTTCTTACCATATTCCAGGTCCTACAGTGTGATTTTCTCATTTTAAGACTTTTTCTGTTTTTCTCATCATATTCTGGGTCCTAGTGCATGATTTTCTCATTTTTCGAATTTTTCAGGGTTTCTCACCATATTCCAAGTCCTACAGTGTAATTTTCTCATTTTTTGACTTTTTCAGGGTTTCTCATCATATTCCAAGTCCTAGAGTGTGATATTCTCATTTTTCGACTTTTTCAGGGTTTGTCACCATATTGCATGTACTACAAGTTTGATTTTCTTATTTTTCGACTGTTTCAGGGTTTCTCACCACATTCGAGGTCCTACTGGGTGATTTTCTCATTTTAATACTTTTTTAGTGTTTCTCACCATATTCCAGGTACTAAAGTGTGATTTTTTCATTTTTTGACTTTTTCACGGTTTCTCATCATATTCCAAGTCCTAGAGTGTGATTTTTGCCTTTTTCGTATTTTTCAGGGTTTTTCAACATATTCCAGGTCCTACAGTTTGATTTTCTCATTTTTCGACTTTTTCAGGGTTTCTCACCAGCTTCCAGGTCCTACTGCGTGATTTTCTCATTTTAAGACTTTTTTCAGGATTTCTCACCATATTCTGGGTCCTACTACATGATTTTCTCATTTTTCGATGTTTCAGGGTTTCTCACCATATTCCAGTCCTAGAGTGTCCTTTTCTCATTTTTTAACTTTTTCAGGGTTTCTTAAGGTATTCCAGGTTCTACATTGTCATTTTCTCATTTTTCGAATATTTCAGGTTTTCTCAACATATTCCAGGTCCTACACTGTCATTTTATAATTTGCGACTTTTTCAGAGTTTCTCACCATATTCCATGTACTACAGTGTGATTTTTCTCATTTTTTGACTTTTTCAGGGTTTCTCACCATATTCCAGGTCCTACGGTGTGATTTTCTCATTTTAAGACTTTTTCAGTATTTTTCACAATATTCCAAGTACTATAGTGTGATTTTCTATTTTAAGACTTTTTCAGTGTTTCTCACCAAATCCCAGGTCCCACTGCGTGATTTTCTCATTTTTCGACTTTTTCAGTGTTTTCTAACCATATTCAAGGTACTACAGTGTTATTTTCTCATTTTTTGACTTTTTCAGGGTTTCTCACCATATTCCAAGTCCTACAGTGTGATTTTCTCATTTTTCGAATTTTTCAGGGTTTCTCAACATATTCCAGATCCTACAGATTGATTTTCTCATTTTTCGACTTTTTCAGGATTTCTCACCAGCTTCCAGGTCCTACTGCGTGATTTTCTTATTTTTTGACTTTTTCAGGGTTACTCATCTTATTCCAAGCCACACCCATCTTTAAATTTTTAGAAGAAAATGTGAGGCTGTGTTTATATACATCATATGCAGATGGTAAGAGGGATTTAGATTCTCCAGAATCTGACACCCTCTCCTGAAATGTCTGAAGACCGCTACAGTGTACTTATATCTAATAAATACATAAATAAATAAATAAATAAATAAATAAATAAATAAATAAACATTTTTTAAAAGGGATAAGAAAGAAAGAAAAACCAGGCAGGCCTCCATCCTTGTCTGTCTTTCTCTCTGTCTGTCTGTCTTGCCTAGCCCCTTGCGTAGCCAGGCCTAGCCCCTTGCCTTACCTAGCCTAGCCCAGCCCTGCCTTGCCTAGCCCTGCCTATCCCTGTCTTTAACCAGGCTGGCCTCGAACTCAGAAACTGACTGCCTCTGCCTCCAGAGTGCTCTCATTAAGAGCTCGAGCCACCACTGACTGTTGGGTTTTCTAAGTCTTACATAGGTATGGTCTGTTTCTCAACTGTGAAACCCTAATTAACACATGTAGTCTGTCCTAGGTCAGCCATAGCTACAGACTGAGGCCTTTTCTAAAACAAAACAAAAGAAAACAAAAAAAATAGAAATAATAAAATAAATAAATTAAGAAACCACATGATATCTTTTCTTTCTTTCAATGATACTCAGAGTTTGAAGCAGTTCACCCATGAGACCTCAGCTCCGGACATTGAGGCTGTTTCCCTAACAAGTATTATGGCTGAACCTGAGGGGTTCTACTGCTGATTTGTGTCCCCCACTTTAAAAAAATAGTTGTTTTCAAAGGCTGCAGGTTCTTAGCTCTGTTCCTTGTTACAGTTGAGTCACAGCCCTGAAAGTTAAGTGGTAGTTAAAGGCACTGAGAAGGGCTTCCTATAGACATCAAAGACAAAGTCTTTGTTATTAAAAAGTTAATCTGGATTCCCCCACACCCTGGCATCCTTAGAATTCCTAGAAAGGAAGGCAGGGACCTGGCAGAAGGGTGCAAGGCTACTGGTGTTTGTAAGTGGTAACAGAAAGCTTTCTCTTGTTGGTACCCTACCCCAAGTTACACTGTCACTTCTTTTTCCTAGTTGTTGTTTTGTAGGTTTGTATTCTCAACATAGACCCTTTTCCTTCCTAACCTTGGCTGTCCTGAACCTTACTGTCCTTGAACTCAGTGATTTGCCTGTCTTGCTGGGATGAAACTGTGAGCTACCATCCAGAAGGAAGCACCCTGCTGAGGTTAGATTGGGGTCTCTTCCATTTTCCTCTATGAACATGCATATGGCAGGCCTGTTCTTTCTTTTTTACTTTTCCTTTTCTTTTTAAAGATTTATTTATTTATTATATTTAAGTATGCTGTAGCTATCTTCAGACAGTCCAGAAGAGGGTGTCAGATTCTGAAGAATCTAAATCATTCTTATTGTCTGCATATGATGTATATAAACACAGCCTCACATATACTCAAAAAAAAAAAAAAAAAAGAAAGATGTGGCTACAGAGAGGGCTCAACAATTAAGAGCATTGTCTCCTCTTCCAGAGAACCTGGGCTCAATTACCAGTATTATATATGGTGGCCCATCTCCAGTTCCAGGGGATCTAATACTCTGTTCTGGAGTCTGTGGGCACAGCATACACTTGCAAAACATTCTTACACAATCATTGAGAGAGGAGAGAGAGGGGTTGAGAGAGAGGGGAGGTAATCATACCTCCTGACGAGTTTGAAGACCTGAGCTTCATCACTCACACAAATAAATAAATGCAAAATATTTTTAAAAAATAAACTCTGCCATTGCCCTTTAAAAATTCCTAGAAAACAAGTTTTATAAGCAACAGTTATATTTACTATATCTAAAGTACAGTCATGAGCATATTCTCTAAATAGAAAAAGGCCTGTTAGTCTTAGAAATGGAAAAGACAAACCAAGGAAGGTTTGCAATTACATAATGAGGCAGCTCAGCCCAGCTCTTAGGTTGGAAATAAGACTGGAGAATAGGATACACCTGAAGACAGCCAGCCATTGCTTTTGTTTTGGAGGCTGAAAGGATATACTGAAGACAGCGCCAATGCTGTGTGATGGTGATCTGGTATTTTTTTTTTAATTTTTAAAACTTTAACACTTTTTATAAAACCTTCTTTCTTTCTTCTTTCTTTCTTTCTTCTTTCTTTCTTTCTTTCTTTCTTTCTTTCTTTCTTTCTTTCTTTCTTTCTTTCTTTCTTTCTTTCTTTCTTTCTTTCTTTCTTTCTTTCTTTCTTTCTTTCTTTCTTTCTTTCTTTCTTTCTTTCTTTCTTTCTTTCTTTCTTTCTTTCTTTCTTTCTTTCTTTCTTCTTTCTTTCTTCTTTCTTTCTTTCTTTCTTTCTTTCTTTCTTTCTTTCTTTCTTTCTTTCTTTCTTTCTTTCTTTCTTTCTTTCTTTCTTTCTTTCTTTCTTTCTTTCTTTCTTTTTTCTTTCTTCTTTCTTTCTTTCTTTCTTTCTTTCTTTCTTTCTTTCTTTCTTTCTTTCTTTCTTTCTTTCTTTCTTTCTTTCTTTCTTTCTTTCTTTCTTTCTTTCTTTCTTTCTTTCTTTCTTTCTTTCTTTCTTTCTTTCTTTCTTTCTTTCTTTCTTTCTTTCTTTCCTTTCTTTCTTTCTTTCTTTCTTTCTTTCTTTCTTTCTTTCTTTCTTTCTTTCTTTCTTCTTTCTTTCTTTCTTTCTTTCTTTCTTTTCTTTCTTTCTTTCTTTCTTTCTTTCTTTCTTTCTTTCTTTCTTTCTTTCTTTCTTTCTTTCTTTCTTTCTTTCTTTCTTTCTTTCTTTCTTTCTTTCTTTCTTTCTTTCTTTCTTTCTTTCTTTCTTTCTTTCTTTCTTTCTTTCTTTCTTTCTTTCTTTCTTTCTTTCTTTCTTTCTTTCTTTCTTTCTTTCTTTCTTTCTTTCTTTCTTTCTTTCTTTCTTTTCTTTCTTTCTTTCTTTCTTTCTCTTTCTTTCTTTCTTTCTTTCTTTCTTCTTTCTTTCTTCTTTCTTTCTTTCTTTCTTTTCTTTCTTTCTTTCTTCTTTCTTTCTTTCTTCTTTCTTTCTTTCTTTCTTTCTTTCTTTCTTTCTTTCTTTCTTTCTTTCTTTCTTTCTTTCTTTCTTCTTTCTTTCTTTCTTTCTTTCTTTCTTTCTTTCTTTCTTCTTTCTTTCTTTCTTTCTTTCTTTCTTTCTTTCTTTCTTTCTTTCTTTCTCTTTCTTTCTTTCTTTCTTTTCTTTCTTTCTTTCTTTCTTTCTTTCTTTCTTTCTTTCTTTCTTTCTTCTTTCTTTCTTTCTTTCTTTCTTTCTTCTTTCTTTCTTTCTTTTCTTTCTTTCTTTCTTTCTTTCTTTCTTTCTTTCTTTCTTTCTTTTCTTTCTTTCTTTCTTTCTTTCTTTTCTTTCTTTCTTTCTTTCTTTCTTTCTTTCTTTCTTTCTTTTTCTTTCTTTCTTTCTTTCTTTCTTTCTTTCTTTCTTTCTTTCTTTCTTTCCCTAGCCTACCCTATAGCCTACCCTATAGCCTACCCTATAGCCTACCCTATAGCCTACCCTAGCCTACCCTAGCCTACCCTATAGCCTACCTATAGCCTACCCTATAGCCTACCCTATAGCCTACCCTATAGCCTACCCTATAGCCTACCCTATAGCCTACCCTAGCCTACCCTATAGCCTACCCTAGCCCTGCCTAACCCTGTCCTTTCACCAGGGTGGCCTCGAACTCTTTCTTTCTTTCTTTCTTTCTTTCCCCTAGCCTACCCTATAGCCTACCCTATAGCCTACCCTAGCCTACCCTATAGCCTACCCTAGCCTACCCTATAGCCTACCCTAGCCTACCCTAGCCTGACCCTATAGCCTACCTAGCCCTGCCTAACCCTGTCTTTCACCAGGGTGGCCTCGAACTCAGAAACTTACTGCCTCTGCCTACAGAGTGCTCTCATTAAGAGCTTGAGCCACCCCTGAAGGTCGGGTTTTCTAAACCTTACCTTGCTCTTGGTGTCTGTTCTCAGCTGTGAAACCCTAATAAACACAGGTAGGCAGTCCTGGGTCAGCCAGAGCTACAGACTGAGGCCTTCTCTAAAAACAAAGAAAACAAAACAAAACAACAAATAGAAATAATAAAATACATAAATTAAACAACCACAGCATAGCTTTCTCTCTCTAGGTGGTACTCAGAAATTCCAGCAGTTGGCCTGTGGACACCTCAGCTCAGTATATGTGAGGCTGTGTTTATGTACATCATACACAGACCATAAGAGGGATTTAGATTCTCTAGAATCTAACACACTCTTCTAGAGTGTCTGTAGACAGCTACAGTGTACTTATATATAATAAATACATAAATAAATAAACATTTTTTAAAGGATAAGAAAGAAGAAAGACCAGGCAGGCCTGCCATCCTTATCTCTGTCTGGTCTGTCTGTCTGTCTGTCTGATCCCCTGGAACTGCAGATGGGCCACCATATAGTTGCTGGTAGTTGATCCCAGGTTCTCTGGAAGAGGAGACAATGATGTTAATTGTTGAGCCCTTTCAGTGGTCCTACCCATCTTTAAATTTTTAGAAGTATATGTGAGGCTGTGTTTATGTACATCATATGCAGACCATAAGAGGGATTTAGATTCTCCAGAATCTGACACCCTCTTCTGGAGTGTCTGAAGACAAGTATTGTGTACTTATATCTAATAAATACATTAAAAATAAATAATTAAATAAATATAAATAAATAAATAAACATTTTTTTAAACGGAGAAGTAAGAAAGAAAGACCATGCAGGCCTGCCATCCTTATCACTTTTGTCTGTCTGTCTGTCTGTCTGATCCCCTGTAACTGGAGATGGGCCACCATATAGTTGCTGGTAGTGATCCCAGCTTCTCTGGAAGAGGAGACAATGCTGTTAATTGTTGAGCCCTTTCAGTGGCCCCACCCATCTTTAAATTTTTAGAAGTATATGTGAGGCTATGTTTATGTACATCAAATGCAGACCATAAGAGGGATTTAGATTCTCCAGCATCTGACACCCCTCTTCTGAATGTCTGAAGACAGCTACAGTGTACTTATATCTAATAAATACATAAATAAACAAATAAATATTTTTAAATAGAATAATAAAGAAAGAAAGTCCAGGCAGGCCTTCCATCCTTATCTCTGTCTGTCTGTCTGTCTGTCTGTCTATCCCTGGAACTGGAGATGGGCCACCATATAATTGCTGGTTGTTGATCCCAGGTTCTCTGTAAGAGGAGACAATGCTGTTAATTGTTGATCCCTTTTAGTGGCCCCACCCATCTTTAAATTTTTAGAAGTATATGTGAGGCTGTGTTTATGTACATCATATGCAGATCATAAGAGGTATTTAGATTCTCCAGAATCTGACACCCTCTTCCTGAGTGTCTGAAGACAGCTACAGTGTACTTATATCTAATAAATACATAAATAAATAAATAAACATGTTTTAAAAAAGGATAAGAAAGAAAGAAAAACCAGGCAGGCCTGCCATCCTTGTCGGTCTGTCTGTCTGTCTCTCTGATCCCCTGGATCTGGAGATGGGCCACCATATATTTGCTGGTAGTTGATCCCAGGTTCTCTGGAAGAGGAGACAATGCTGTTAATTGTTGAGCCCTTTCAGTGGCCCCACCCATCTTTAAATTTTTAGAAGTAAATGTGAAGCTGTTTTTATGTACATCATATGCAGATCATAAGAGGGACTTAGATTCTCCAGAAACTGACACCCTCTTCCTGAGTGTCTGAAGACAAGCATACAGTGTACTTATATCTAATAAATTCATAAATAAATAAATAAACATTTTTAAACGGATAAGAAAGAAATAAAAACCAGGGAGGCCTGCCATCCTTGTCTGTATGTCTGTCTGTCTGTCTGATCCCCTGGAACTGGAGATGGCCACCATATAGTTGCTGGTAGTTGATCCCAGGTTCTCTGGAAGAGGAGACAATGCTGTTAATTGTTGAGCCCTTTCAGTGGACCACCCATCTTTAAATTTTTAGAAGTATATGTGAGGCTGTGTTTATGTACCGATATGCAGACCATAAGAGGATTTAGATTCTCAGAATATGACACCCTCTTCTGGAGTGTCTGAAGACAGCAACAGTGTACTTATATCTAATAAATAAATAAATAAATAAATAAATAAATAAATAAATAAACTTTTTTTAAAAAGGATAAGAAAAAAAGAAAGTCCAGCAGGCCTGCCATCCTTATCTCTGTCTGTCTGTCTGTCTGTCCTGTCTGTCTGATCCCCTGGAACTGGAATGGGCCACCATATAGTTGCTGGTAGTTGATCCGAGTTTCTCTGGAAGAGGAGACAATGCTGTTAATTGTTGAGTCCTTTCAGTGGCCCCACACATCTTAAAATTTTTAGAAGTATATGTGAGTCTGTGTTTATGTACATCATATGCAGACCATGAGAGGGGATTTAGATTCTCCAGAATCTGGACCAACATCTTCTGAAGTGTCTGAAGACAGCTACAGTGGTCTTATATCTAATAAATACATAAATAAATAAAAAATAAATAAATAAATAAATGAATAAACATTTTTTCAACAGTATAATAAAGAAAGAAAGACCAGGCAGGCCTGCCATCCTTATATCTGTCTGTCTGTCTGTCCTGTCTGATCCCCTGGAACTGGAGATGGGCCACCATATAGTTGCTGGTAGTTCATCCCAGGTTCTCTGGAAGAGGAGACAATGCTGTTAATTGTTGAGCCCTTTCAGTGACCCCACCCATCTTTAAATTTTTAGAAGTATATGTGAGACTGTGTTTATGTACATCATATGCAGACCATAAGAGGGATTTAGATCTTCAGAATCTGACACCCCTCTTCTGAGTGTCTGAAGACAGCTACAGTGTACTTATATATAAAAAATACATAAATAAATAAATAAATAAACATTTTTAAAAGGATAAGAAAGAAAGAAAGACCAGGCAGGCCTGCCATCCTTATCTCTGTCTGTCTGTCTGTCTGTTTGTCTGTCTGATCCCCTGAAACTGGAGATGGGCCCACCATATAGGTGCTGGTAGTTGATCCCAGGTTCTCTGGAAGAGGAGACAATGCTGTTAATTGTTGGTTCTTTTCAGTGGCCCCAACCATCTTTTATTTTTAGAAGAATATGTGAGGCTGTGTTTATGTACATCATATGCAGAACATAAGGGGGATTTACATTCTGCAGAATCAAACACCCTCTTCTGAGTGTCTGAAGATAGCTACAGTGTACTTATATCTAATAAATACATAAATAAATAAATAAATAAATAAATAAATAAATAAACCTTTTTTAAAATGATAAGAAAGAAAGAAAGACCAGGCAGGCCTGCCATCCTTATCTCTGTCTGTCTGTCTGTGTGTCTGTCTGATCCCCTGGAACTGGAAATGGGCCACCATATAATTGCTGGTTGTTGATCCCAGGTTCTCTGGAAGAGGAGACAATGCTGTTAATGTTGATCCCTTTTAGTGGCCCCACCCATATTTAAATTTTTAGAAGTATATGAGAGGCTGTGTTTATGTACATCATATGCAGACCATAAGAGGGATTTAGATTCTCCAGAATCTGACACCCTCTTCTGGAGTGTCTGAAGACAAGTATTGTGTACTTATATCTAATAAATACATTAAAAATAAATAATTAAATAAATATAAATAAATAAATAAACATTTTTTTAAACGGAGAAGTAAGAAAGAAAGACCATGCAGGCCTGCCATCCTTATCACTTTTGTCTGTCTGTCCTGTCTGTCTGATCCCCGTAACTGGAGATGGGCCACCATATAGTTGCTGGTAGTTGATCCCAGGTTCTCTGGAAGAGTAGACAATGCTGTTAATTGTTGAGCCCTTTCAGTGGCCCCACCCATCTTTAAATTTTTTATAAGTATATGTGAGTCTGTGTTTATGTACATCATATGCAGACCATGAGATGGGATTTAGATTCTCCAGAATCTGACAACATCTTCTGAAGTGTCTGAAGACAGCTACAGTGGTCTTATATCTAATAAATACATAAATAAATAAAAAATAAATAAATAAATAAATGAATAAACATTTTTTCAACAGTATAATAAAGGAAAGAAAGACCAGGCAGGCCTGCCATCCTTATATCTGTCTGTCTGTCTGTCTGTCTGATCCCCTGGAACTGGAGATGGGCCACCATATAGTTGCTGGTAGTTGATCCCAGGTTCTCTGGAAGAGGAGACAATGCTGTTAATTGTTGAGCCCTTTCAGTGGCCCCACCCATCTTTAAATTTTTAGAAGTATATGTGAGGCTATGTTTATGTATATCAAATGCAGGACCATAAGAGGGATTTAGATTCTCCAGCATCTGACACCCTCTTCTGGAATGTCTGAAGACAGCTACAGTGTACTTATATCTAATAAATACATAAATAAACAAATAAATATTTTTAAATAAGGATAATAAAGAAAGAAAGTCCAGGCAGGCCTTCCATCCTTATCTCTGTCTGTCTGTCTGTCTGTCTGATCCCCTGGAACTGGAGATGGGCCACCATATAATTGCTGGTTGTTGATCCCAGGTTCTCTGTAAGAGGAGACAATGCTGTTAATTGTTGATCCTTTTTAGTGGCCCACCCATCTTTAAATTTTTAGAAGTATATGTGAGGCTGTGTTTATGTACATCATATGCAGATCATAAGAGGTATTTAGATTCTCCAGAATCTGACACCCTCTTCCTGAGTGTCTGAAGACAGCTACAGTGTACTTATATCTAATAATACATAAATAAATAAATAAACATGTTTTAAAAAAGGATAAGAAAGAAAGAAAAAACCAGGCAGGCCTGCCATCCTTGTCGGTCTGTCTGTCTGTCTCCCTGATCCCCTGGATCTGGAGATGGCCACCATATATTGCTGGTAGTTGATCCCAGGTTCTCTGGAAGAGGAGACAATGCTGTTAATTGTTGAGCCCTTTCAGTGGCCCCACCCATCTTTAAATTTTTAGAAGTATATGTGAGGCTGTGTTTATGTAGCCGAATATGGCAGACCATAAGAGGGATTTAGATTCTCCAGATCTGACACCCTCTTCTGTGTCTGAAGACAGCTACAGTGTACTTATATCTAATAAATTCATAAATAAACAAATAAACATTTTTAAAAAAGTATAATAAAGAAAGAGAGACCAGGCAGGCCTGCCATCCTTATCTCTGTCTGTCTGTATGTCTCTCTGTCTGTCTATCTTATCCCCTGGAACTGGAGATGGGTCACCATATAGTTGCTGGTTGTTGATCCCAGATTCTCTGGTAGAAGAGACAATGCTGTTAATTGTTGAGCCCTCTCAGTGGCCCCGCCCATTCTTTACATTTTTAGAAGTATATGTGAGACTGTGTTTATGTACATCATATGCTTACCATAAGAGGGATTTAGATACTCCAGAATCTGACACCCTCTTCTGGAGTGGTCTGAAGACAGCTAAAATCCTTTTTTAGGATTGCTCACCATATTCCATCTTCTACATTGTGATTTTCTCATTTTTCAACTTTTTCAGGGTTTCTCATCTTATATCAAGTCCTACAGTGAAATTTTCTCATTTTTGACTTTTTCAGGGTGTCTCATCTTATTCCAAGTCCTACAGGTGTGATTTTCTCATTTTTCGACTTTTTCAGGGTTTCTCACCATATTGCAGGTCCTACAAGTGTGAATTTCTTATTTTTGGACTTTTTCAGGGTTTCTCACCATATTCCAGCTCCTACAGTGTGTTTTGTCATTTTTTGTCTTTTTAAACGGTTCTCATCTTATTCCAAGTCCTATATTGTGATTTTCTCATTTTTTGACTTTTCAGGGTTTCTCACCATATTGCAGGTACTACAAGTTTGATTT